>NC_033799.1:12931445-12933630 GCF_001876935.1 Asparagus officinalis | reverse complement strand
GATGGGTCCATTGTAGAGGGTAGGGTTTTAAGAAGTGAAATCAGGTGAAGAGCCGTAGTTTTGGAAGAAAAAAAAAAGGGGGTTTTGAAATCAAAAGGTTAGGGTTTGTGTTTTGAGGAATTTTGGATGAATTTTAGGGGGCAAAATGGGAAACGCAGAAGCGAGAGACAGAGCCCTTCTCTCTTTTTGGAAGCAAGTTTGAAGTACTCTGGTACAAGTAATTTTATAAACAACAAATTTTTACTGTAGACTCAAACCAAATTTTAATTATCAAAATCGTCTTATTTTTTTTAAATTATCAAAATCGGCTCACTTTATACCACGTAAGCTTAATCTCATTTCCTAATTAGTCGGGGTTGCCAACCCCGACTGTTTAGGAGGTTGTTAAACCCCAATTAGAAGTATTAAACCCGATTTTTAATGCCCTAAACAGTTGGGGTTGACAACCCGACTAATCAGGAAATGTGATTAAGCTTACGTGGCATAAAGTGGGTCGATTTTGGTAATTAAAAAAAAGAGTCGATTTTGGTAATTACAAGTTGGTTTGAGTTTATAGTAAAATTTTGTTCTTTTATAAATGAACAATTCAATATCTAAAATGGAAAAGCTAAATCTTTAAGCAACAAGTAATTCCATAGAAGGAAGAATTAAGTGCCTCTAATGGAGTATGATATAAAATGTTAAATGAGAAAATAAATCCCAATATGCAACCCTCGTAGTATATCTACAGGGAAACCTTTCTTAACATAATAATAAATATGATAAATGAGAAAAACTTAATATTATGATAAATGAGAAAAACTTATTAACATTGTCCTATTTTTCAATTTAGATCCATTAGATCTCTTTTTAATCTTTTATATGATTCTCTATCCACGCCTTATCGAATCGTTTGTACTAAAACATACTAGTATTTTGGTGCACGAGATAAGCTTTTGCATGACATAGAACCTGAGAAAATAGTATAGTCGAAAAGTGAAAAATGAATATTATTTTTCCAAATATGAGGAGATTTCTATTGATTTCTCTATATACGAAAATATGTTTCAAAAATTTTTAAAAAAATTTGATGGTGTAATACCTTAAAAGGCCATCAAATAATGCAATTTTTTAAAAACATACTAGTATTTTCTTTTACGAAGTCAGTGCTAAATATTTTACAAAAATAGCAAATTGTTGTAATATACTAAAGAAATGAAACAAGAGACAAGAGATAAGAGAAGAAGAGAAATTGTAATCTTTTATTCACCCTATTCCATTTCCATACATCGTACAATTTATAGATACATGATGGAATACAAAAGGACATGAAATTAATAGTCCACATACAAAGTAATGTCTACATACATTTTGTCTTTTAGATATCAACAAAATATCTTTTAGATTTCAACACTCCCCCTTGGACATTACTTCGAAATGTCAATGCCTCGTTAAAAACCTCGCTAGAAAAACCCAGTGGGATAAAAACTAGCCGAGGAAAAGAGTACACGACATTAGTAGATTCTTGTTGCATTAGTTGCCTCATTAAAAACCTTTAACTAAGAAAACCCCGTGGGACAAAACTTAGCAAAGGGAAAAAGAGTACAACTATAGATCTTCGGGATCCAAACTTGTGTTGCATTAGTTGCCTCATTAAAAACCTTTAGCTAAGAAAACCATGGGGGACAAAACTTAGCAAAAGGAAAAAAGAGTACAACTATAGTCCTTCAAGGCACAATCTTCGGGATTGCGTTGAAAATTCGCTCCCCCTGATGATGACAATCTTCTGAGTCTATGCTAAGAAAAACCCAGTGGGACAAAACTTAGCGAAAAGGGGCAAATTATGATAATAGACCTTCAGGGCCCAATCTTCAGGATTGTTCTTTAAGAATTTACTCCCCTTGAAGAAGATAGTCTTTCAAGTTTATGCATATTGTAAACATATTTCTCATAAGTTGATGTAGGCAGAGATTTAGTGAACAAATCTGCAAGATTGTCACTTGAGCGAACTTTTTCGATGGTGATTTCGCCATTCTTTTGGAGCTCATGTGGATAAAAGAATTTTGGCGTAATATGTTTTGTCATGGTTCCTTTATGGTTCTATTTACATATCCACTGCTTATTTGTGCAACACAAGTTGCATTGTCCTCATAAAGGACATTGGGGGGAATATCATCTTTCGCTAGACCACACGAACCACAAATAT
>NC_033799.1:12929781-12931179 GCF_001876935.1 Asparagus officinalis | reverse complement strand
CGCTCATATCATCGGATAACTGACTGTTCGCATATCCCCCACGTGCATCCAATCAAATAAATTCATGAACCAAAGTAGCGACACCGATCTACTTTGACCCAACCAATCAGCCCCCAGTGGCGACACCGATCCACTGTGACTCAACATACCAACCCCAGTGGCGACACTGATCCACTGGTACGAACCTGGAAGATATATCAACAGTCTTATCCAATTACATGAACCATGACTTCCTCATCCCAACTCTTCTCGCTTTTCTAAGACAACAACACACGAGTCTCTAGGTCTTACTCACGTCACACAGGTCATTCTAGTCATAAGCTACTAACGATTCTCAATACAATCAGGAACAATAAAAGCAGACATGTCAAATACAGTAAAATAATCACAAACATGAAATGTAATCATGAATCAGCAACTACGTACTTCAGAAAATAATTCATTTCCCAAAATAATTTCTTTTTAAAAAATTATTTCTCATTATAATAATTCAAAATATTCTCTTTCCTAGAATAAATTCTTTAAAATTATTTCTCATCAATTATTATTCTAAAATAATTTTTTTTCTCAAAATAAATTCTTTTTAAATATTATAAATTCTCCAAAATAATTCCGTTATCAAAATAAATTTTTTCACTTCATTATCATTATTTCGAAAATACTATTTATCACATAACTATGATTTAAATCAATTTTATTCATCAAACCCACGCAGATAATAACAATTATAAATTAACATAATCAGATAATTCACCAATTCATCATCAAGCTGACGTAGATAATAACAAATCATAATCTAATTTATGCAACTAAATAATGACAGCTATAAATTGGAAATGATGAGTCAAGAGGAGCGGAATCTTGCCTACGAGGCCAATGGGGCCTGATGACAAGGCGGCGATGCTGCTAGTTTCTGTTCACTGTTCCGGCGATGCGTGCAGCGGTTCGAAGAACTAGTGGTGGAGCTGGACGGCGATGTCGGCTTGACGAATCTGAACGCAGTGCGCGTCGTCGGAGCTCGGGGGTCGCTGTTGGAGGGAGGAGCTCAGAGAAGGGGATCTGGTGGTGGTCGAGGCGGTGTTCGAGGCTGAGGTGAACGCAGGGGAGAGGGCTTGGCTGGTGGCGAAGTGGTGATGATGAGGGAGGTCGTCGGCGGTCAAGGGGGCGGAGGAGGCAGCCGCGGCTGGCGGGGGTGACGGCCGGAGATCTGGTCGGAGGGGAGCAGCGGTCAGGGGCGGCTGGGGGCGGCGACGCTGGCGGGTTTGGGCGCGGTTGGAGGCGTGAGCAGGGGCGTCGGAGCTCAGGCGAGATAGGGGTCGGGCGGAGGAGGACAGGAGGCGCTGGAGGCGGTTCAGGCAGCACAGGGGGAGAGGGGTGGTTGCGGTGCTGGAGGAGGGG
>NC_033799.1:12902551-12929455 GCF_001876935.1 Asparagus officinalis | reverse complement strand
CGGAGGGAGAGAACGGGGTTGTTGGGGTTTGTCGTGGGAGCAAAAAAAGCTGGGAGTATTTTCAAATAGTTTCAGGTATTTAAACGAAAATAATTAAAATAAATAATTTCGGATACTTAAAAATTAAACTAATTACATAATAATTATCTACAAATAAAAACGTACATTTTGAGCTTATACAACAGTTGATATAAAACTGTCGAAAATATACCCGTATTGTACAATTAAACGGAAATAATTAATAATAAAAATATATTTACTTACATTTAAAACCAAATAATTATGTGACAATTGTCTACACGATAAAACGTACCAGTTATGCTAATACGACAGCTGATACGCAATAATACAATAATTTACACAAATAATACGTAATTAATAATTCAATGTAATACAAGAATTAATACATAATAATAATAATAATACGACGTATTATTTAAAATAATACGTAATAGTATCAGTAACACAACGGATAATTCCCAGAAATTTTCATTGCACTAGATTAATTTATAAATATAAAAACCATTTAAATAAATATAAAACTTAGACTTTAAATCATAGAAAATTTTAGAAAATCGAGAAAAATACAAATACTCTTTTAAAAATAATAATTAAATATTTAAAATACAAGAAAATTATTTTAACTAGTATCGAAATTTTACGGTCATTACATCAACGATCTTAATCATACACATTCTCGTGAGGTCTCATATAAAGCGATAATCTCTGAGTGATTAGAAGAAGTAGTCACCATGGTCTGCTTAACAGACCTCTAAGAAACGACAGTACCACCACAGAGAAAAACATAACCAGTCTGGGATCTGGCATTATGGGGATCAGACATGTAGCCAGCGTCCTAATAGCCCACCAATGTCATATCTTGGTTTCTTTTATAGAATAGTCCAAGATCTTTTGTACCTTGAAGGTAGCGAAGGAAATGTTTAACGACATTCTATTGCCTCCTTGTAGGATAAGCACTATACCTTGCTAGCAAGTTCATCGCAAATGCAATATCAGGCCTGGTGCAATTTGCGAGATAAAGAAGTGCTCCAATGGTGCTCAGATAGGGAACTTCTGGCCCTAACATTTCTTCATTATCATCTTTGGGTCTAAATGGGTCTTTATCCACTTCGAGGGACCGGACGACCATTGGTGTGCTAAGTGGATGAGATTTATCCATATAAAATCTCTCCAAAACCTTTTTCACGTAGGTTGACTGGTGTAGAAAAATTCCTTCTGGGAAAATGCTCGATCTGCACAAAACCTTTTTCACGTAGGTTGACTGGTGTAGAAAAATTCCTTCTGGGAAAATGCTCGATCTGCAGGCCAAGACAAAACTTGGTTTTTCCTAAGTCCTTCATTTCAAACTCCATCTTTAGGCATGAGCTAGCTTCTGTAAGGTCCTTGTGCATTCCAATAACATTTATATCATCAATATAGACCGGTATAATATAAAAGCTATATATAAACACACAAGGGCAGACATCATTATTTGCATATCTCCTCTTCAGGAGGAACTCACTGAAGGACCCTAGAGGGGGGGTGATTAGGGTCAAGAGGCTCTAATATGCAATTAAAAAACAGTACAAACAAACCACAGTAACAGAAGTTCAATAATAAAGAAAGAGATAAAGTTAGGAATCGTTATCCTTGACGCGCGATGTGTTAACGAGGTTCGGCCCGCTGACCTACGTCCCCGCTCCCCACTCTCGAGGAGAAATCCACTAACACATCCGGTTTGGAAGCCGGAACTTCGTCTACACAATGATCCCACAAGATCTCTCTCTCACTACACAGTTGATCTCACAGATCACACTCCTTCACAGTCGATCTACACAAGATCTCACTCACAGCAGCAGAAGATAAATGCAAGACACTCTCTTTACACAAGCCCCTATAGCAAAGAGAAGAGTACTGAAGCTGGGAAGTGAAACACACACAAGAACTCAGAAGAACAAGTTTGATTTGAAAATTTTCTCAGGAAGAAACAGAGCTCTCTGGTTCTCTTTCAAACGTTAGGCTTAGAGAAGAAGAAGCAGGCTTGGGGGTTTTTATAAAAGAGTTTAAATCAATAAAAACAAAAACCCAATCTTCCTATTTAGGAAGATAATCTACTTTGCAGGTTGTGACCTCAGACTTTGCCAATCACTAATAAGTGAAAGCACATGAGTCGAGGCGAAAAAACGACCGTTTTAAAAAATCGCGGCTGACCAAATCGGTTGACCGAAGAAATAATCGGTCGACCGAAAATACCATCGGTCGACCGACCGAAAAATTCGGTCGACCGCTGACAGCTAAAGAAATTTGGAAAACCAAGCAGAGCCTCTTCGGTCGACCGGAACGGTCGACCGATTTGAAGATTGAAAATTCGGTCGACCGTATCGGTCGACCGACGACAATCTGGAAAGATACTAAGGGATGGCCATAGGATCGGTCGACCGATTTCTGATATTTTCCAGAAAACAGGTTTTTGACCAACTTGAAATATTTGCAAGATATTCATTTGACCTCTGAAAATTCTGAAACTTTGTAAAATGTTTTTAATACTAAAAACAAACTGTTTGGAAAAAGAATTTTGCAGATAGGTACTCATACTTGTGAAAAATAGTGTTTTGTGAAAAAACGCTTAAAAGACACAAGTCTAAAAACGTGTGTGTGATTCCCAATAGCTTCAAGTAAACTCAGTAACTCTTTGCCTACATTCTAGCACTAGAGAGAAGAACAAAAGAAGGCTAATATCCTCATATTGAAAGCAATACTTGAGCTTTGATATAGCTTGAATCGGATGAAGCTTTTATATGACTTTGTTGTTCTTGAAATAACGTTGCTTCATCTTTTTGGCCTCCTCCTCCTTTAGATGTCTTCGTTTTAGCGTATATTCCATCCATCCTCCGTTAATGGCACTAACGAGCTTGACAAATGATTTTACTACATTTACACTCAATAAGCCATTAGTACCGATAATGGTGGTTGTAAGAACATCATCAAAACATAAGGGCTAACACTCACTCAGTTGGTTATACCACATTCTATCCGACTGTTTCAAGTCGTATAACGACCTTTATAATTTAATACTATACATGTTGCGATTCTTGTTTTCTCTCAATTCAGGAATTTTAAGTCCATCGGGGACTTTCATATAAAAATATTAGCGTCTAATGACTCATACTGCATATATAAATTCATAGTTTCTACCATATGTATTAACTTGCGGAACGTAATACAATCACTAATAGTAGAATATTTTACATCTAAATCGATGTTGGGTCTCTGCGTGAACCCATTTAGCTATGAATCTCGCTTTATATCTCACCACCTTACAATTTCATTTATTTTTCTTACGAAGACCCATATATATCCTGCAGGGATATATGAACTACAGGTTCAAAATACTTTAGCGAGTTCAGCTCAGCCTTAATTGCCACTTTCCATCTCACCTAGTCTGAATGCTTCAAGCACTCTACTGCTGACTTAGGTTCTGGATCCAGATTATTTTCGGAGATAGTAAGAGCAACTGTAGAGGCAACTATGTTGTCGACAACTTTTATATTTATATTATATATTTCTCCTTTTTCACAAATTCGTGGCCACTTCAATTCTTATTTTATGTCAACCAAATCCTCGTCATTTCCCTTAACAATTGGATTTGGCCGTTCCGCATCTCCAGTATTGTGATTATCAAGTGCACGTATAATTTACTGGAGATTTCATCTTCAGGACAAGCCTGTTCCAGAGGTTATGGGAGTGACTGTCTTTCTATATATAATTTAGTTTGCCGCGGACTTTTATCTTTTACACTAACATGTTTTATGCTTCTGGCACAATATGCTTCTAGCATACCAAATCATCAATGATATATTCAACATGAATATGGGGCTTAGTCACTCTTTTCTTGGCAGATTATCATGTGAACTTCTGGTTCAGTTTGACTAGTACGTGGATATAAATATTGAAGATCTTTTTCACCAATAGAATTTCTTGATATTATTTTGTATTTTGGGCACTAATCTCCCCCTAATGTCGAGAATTGATCTTCAATAAAAATACAGTCAGCGTACTAAATTATAAATTGATCCCCTAACATGGGCCATAGGTACTAAATTATTGACGGAGTTTCATAAATAATGTATATACCTTCACCGAGGTCCCATAGAGGTACGCTATGGTGGTGATATAGAAACATGGACTGCAAATAAAGAACACGCAGATGGGAAATGTTTCGCTTCTTCACCACATATTAGATAAAGGGGGAAATTTTATGATATGCAGTTAGTCGGATTTGGTTTGAATGCCCCATTTAATTTAAGGAAATCCGACAAATCATATTTTGCCCAAGATGACCCAATCGCTCATGCCAGAATTTAAAAGAATTTGGGTCCTTAAATCTCAAACTCATCGCAACATGTTGTATTTTAGGTCAGAAAAATTCTAAAATATACACATATGAATAAAAACCACATAGGTTTACAAGAGTTTAAAGCAAAATCAAGATAAATTAAAATTGTCTGACAAATGCATATAATCCAAATATAAAAAAAAACCAAATAGTTTACCTTGACCACCTCAATAAGATCTACTACCTCCCCCTCGTCCGAGCGTATGAATATTAATTTGAATTATGACATGTGCTTCAGGCACTACGATTGAACCAATTAAACTTGCATTATGGTTTCTCACAACAGCTGGGTGTGTTTTTAACAACTACTAATGCAAGGATTAGTTCATAATGCTTTTAGTTGTACTATTGTAAGAGTACAAGGTTACTTGTTGAATTGTATTCAGCCGAGGTCTCTGCGACTACTAATGTAGATATCAATTCAGAATGCTAAGTACAATTCTTGGTCATGTACTGCTGCTGGAGTACAATATTATTTGCATGGAATGGGGAAAAGAACTTTTTGATCAAATTATTGGCTTCATAGATCAAAGCGATCCTTCAGGGATTGCCCAGAAAAGTGAATACTTTTTCACTGAGGCATTTAATTTTTCATGTCTTAGAAAATTTAAAGTGTTTGCCTTCTGAGCAAATATACTTAAAGAATCAAAAGATATAATCGTGCAAAAAACACAGGTGTGTCCAGTAAAAAAAAAATGAACGCTCGATGCCAAGTAATAATTACTATCATATATCACAGTGCACTAATCATGGGGACGAAAGATTAGTGCATGAGAAATTAGAAATATTCATATAATCACCAAAATTATCAGGTTCCTTTTTCTAAAGATCTTCATAAATGTTATCTTTCAAATGTTTGCTTCTGGCAAGATTCAAAACACCACAAAGACAATTTTGGATGGCAAGATTCAAAACACCACAAAGACAATTTTGGATAGAAAACTAATATTGCATAATTTCAACGGAGAAGGAGAATCAGTGCAATTAGCAATTAAAAAATGGACCACTTATGAACGCCAACATGAGCTTTAAAAACCTACAACTTAATTTCAAGTTTTCATGAGGCTTAGATTTTACTTCAAGCAAGCAAATAGAATATTTAAAGCAAAAGCATCAAATTGATATATTATGACAATTTTTCATGATTGATGCTCTGTCTATTCTACGTTTTTTAGCCATGTATATGTAGCCTATGTTACAGAGTTCAAAGAAAATCATTTGGATCATCCCAATAAGAGGTTCAGCCATTAACAGAAATAAAGTTCCAACCAGGTGTTCGTGTGTAGGAGCAAATTGCATTACAAAATTAATTTACATGAACTTTTGTTTATTAGATGAGATAATACATTAGAAAAAGCTCTAACAAAACCAACTAAAGATCAGATAATAGATAGTAGAATAAACTACTCAGTTTTTATTGATTAAAACAATTATCCAATTAAGAATACACTGAGAGAGAATTGCAAAAATTGGTTTGGGTTTTTATATTCATATAAACTGAATTTCCTCTCTGAAGGCATTAAATTTGTTGGATGTCCAGTAGAGACAGTGGGTTGTTTTCTGTGATTAAATTTGTAAATAGGTTGGTTTTGAAAATTTGTCCTTTTGAAAATTACTACCAAAATTTATTGTCACACACAAAAATGATTAATATTGTAGGGTAGTACTAATCTTAGGGCTAAATTCTTGCATCCAATAATAGCCTTTAGACCTCCTTCCCGTGTGATGAAGGTGGTGCCAAGCATCCTTGAGTGGCGGCCACCTATACCAGCAATAACATGGGTCTCCAAGTCCAACCATAAATATTTTAGCTTAATCATGCAAATTAGGTGCTTCATTAATTAGCGTGCCAAATAGAACTGGCTTCTGTTTTTAATAAACTATTCTTTTGAGAAACTTTACAAACTCCATGTATTGCTATATTTCACTAGAATATGCCAATTTCAGTGCTAGTGATGAGAAAGAAGTGAAAATAAAAAAAATCATCAAAGCTCTTGGGCAATAAGGACATAGTTTTGTTTTCACATTCTGTACGTGCGCTTTTACTTTAAAAACGAAATGTAAGTGTGGAAATTGTTACCTCGTAAGAGATGTACACCGAAATATCTCTTACCATCAACGGACGATTACGAACCGATTAGCTAGAGATTTCGTGCTGATAACGTGTTGTAATATACTAAAGAAATGAAACAAGAGACAAGAGACAAGAGAAGAAGAGAAATTGTAATCTTTTATTCACCCTATTCCATTTCCATACATCGTACAATTTATAGATACATGATGGAATACAAAAGGACATGAAATTAATAGTCCACATACTAGGGCGGGGCATATTCGGTTCGGATCGGTTTTAAGCTCAATCCGGATCCAATCCGAATTTTTCGAATTCTCAAAACTCTCATCCAGATCCAGATTTTTTTCCCTTCATCCGAATATTCGGCCCAACCGAAATTCGGATCGGTTCGGATCAGTTTCGGTTTTGGACCGAATTAATACTATTTCACAAAAATCTGTCCACACCTGAGATCATTGCATATTAATTTCTGATAAAGTATCATTATTTGTTCATTTTGTCTACTTAACTTTTTTCCCCAAACAATGAAATGTGGAGCTTGTTTGAAGTAACATCATTGCCACAGCTAACAAAAAACCGAAATCAGTGAAATGAGCGCAAACCATATCAACAAGTACATATGGTTACGTAACATTCAAATATTAATTAACTATAATCAAAAGGTTATCTTTCATTTCTTGGAAAACAACTTAACATGCCTCTAGTAGAATTTGAAAGCTTATATGAGGTTTCACCGATTTTAATGCGGGCATATACGCTAGCAGGCCCAATGAAAAAGGAACTATACAATATAAACATGTATGTAAACATAACAATCAAATTACCGAGCAATTATATTGCTTCATGTTCAAGTGATGACTCACTAATAAGAAAGCTATTCCATCTGACTTCGTCCGAACCAAAAGTCCTTTCCATTTTGACCGAATTCCGAACGACGAAGTCCTTCCCATTTTGAGCAATATGAATATCCGACAAAGAACGAATTAGAAAATTCGGTTTGGTTTTTTTTCGGGCGGTTCAGGGGTTCAAACCGGATCCAAACCGGTTTAATTCGGTTCGGGCGGTTTAGAGTCTTCTTCTCATCCATTTAATCCGGTTCGGTTAACCGGTCCGCTTTTTCGGGCGGTTTTTTCGGTTGAACCGGTTTTTTTCGGTTTTTGCCCACCCCTACCACATACAAAGTAATGTTCACATACATTTTATTTTTTAGATATCAACAAAATATCTTTTAGATTTCAACACAAATAATACAATTTACAGTTTTTTATTAATTAAAAAGAAAAAGAAAAGCGTAAAAAAATTGGCATATATGCTCATCTTATCTCTAACCATTATAAACTAAAAAAAATAAATTAAACCGCGAAAGAATATGTCCGTGTTCGTTATGATGGAGCTATATCGACCGTCCATCGTCAAAATCGGACGGACCACAGCAACCGTCAACAGGCAAAAGGAAACAAGGCGCCTGAAAACTAAACGCTGCCCACAAACCGAGGCAAAGTTATCTCCTTGTCCGTAATTTTTACTCCTCCTATCAAAGTAAGTCAATTTTTTCTCAACAAATTTACAATTTTTATGATGTTTTTGTGAAGAAAGTTTGAACACGAGGTGATCTTGATGATGCCCATCAAGCCTAATTAACTGGGCACTCACAAGAAAATTGATTTTTTTTTTTTTTTGAATGATGAAATTGATGGGTATTTTCTTTGTTAAATAGTATTCTTTTGGGAATTTAGAGATGGGATTTAAAGTATCAAAACCAATAGAGCAAAGGGTGATCACTGATCAGGTTGTGGAAGTTGGCTTACCTTTTTGTTTTATTTTTCTTTCTTTTTTTCCTTTTTTTGGGGAATTTTTGGACTTGTTTAGTTTATCATTGCAGCATATATGTTATGAAGTTATCTGATCATTGTGGCAAGTCCTGTAAAGGTCTACTTCTGAATTCTTCTTGGTATCATATGCAACCAAACTGAACTTTTATTTAGTTAGTGCAGTTGTTGGCTAATTACTAGTGTTTAGAGTAGAGAAATGAGTTAATTGTCTCATATCTTATGAAGTAATTAAACTGCCCATAATCAAGGCTAGTTCATGAAATAATGTTTTTGTTAGACACGAAGAATCATCCTTTACTAGTGTGAAGAATTTTTGGTTTCGATCATGGCAATCGTACGATACTCCATAGCTAATGGTGCAAGCGCAAATCCGTCAATCAAATTTCGGTTTGTTAGGTGTATAAATGGATTCTTTAGGATCCAAGTACAAATTACCTGTGAAAATTTAAGCAAGATACCTAATCCTCAAGCTAACCAACTTTTAGAATTAAAGACACATATTCTATAGAAAAATATATCAGTTTTTCCTAATATTGATATTAGCTCTTGTTAATTAGTTTTCCTAATATAGCTTTTTTTTCTTTTTCTTTTTATGTTTTTGCAGCCCAACATGAGTGGTTCGAGTTTTCCTCATGTTAAGCTCAATGAGAGAATCCTTTCTTCCATGTCACAGAAATCAGTAGCTGCTCATCCTTGGCATGATCTAGAAATAGGTACAATTTGAAAATTTATTCACAAAATATTTCTTGTCTATTACCTTCCATTTAGGTTTTTTTTAATATATACTTAGAAATATAACCACTTCGAGGTTTTTACGTGGTGTACTTAGTTTTCTGGTCCATGATCACTAGTAAATAGAAGTGTTTGCTTATCTTGAGTTCTTATTTGATGCAGGACCTGGTGCTCCAGCAGTCTTCAATAGTGTGAGTTTCTAAGTGACCCAAGCCTTTTGTATAAGTGTTATAAGTTTCATCACATAACAATCCCCTACATGCATAATTAAATCTATATTAGGATTATACCAGATTTGATTCCCATGTTCTACGATTTTTCTTGCTTAATTTAAATATTGCTTTAGTTGGTTTGTATTCTTGCTCATACTTTCCTTTTTACAGTTTTCTGACACAATTATCATAATTTTAATAGTGAAGATTGTTTCAATGGATTTCTTAGCATTTTGTTCTTTTAGGAGTCCATGTTTTTGTTCTGTTATTGTGAAGAAAACTTCATATAGTTCATATGCTTTGGAAAGTTATATGGGTTAAAAATTTACCAAGCAAAGTGTTGGTTCATGGCCAAATGCTGCAGGTTATTGAAATTGGCAAGGGCAGCAAGGTCAAATATGAGCTCGACAAGCCAAGTGGTCTTATCAAGGTTAGAACATTATGTTTATTAAGCTCTTCTGTGTAAATGGTTGTATGATTTGCTATACAATGTTTTGAACCACAATATATAATTATTTGTCATGCAGTAAATTAGATCAAAATGAATGTGTTTAAAACTAAGGCCACATTTGTTTTTTATCCTAGGACTAGGGGGTATTGTAATCCCCAGATTGTAATACTTAAATTGTGTTATCCTGGGACTATTTTAGTCCAATCTAATATTTGGTTTTGCACGGACTAGCATTCGGGCTAACTTAAAATAGTCTATAATAGTGTTTGTTTTATTGGGATTATGATTGTTCTGACTAAGATCATAACCAGAAGGACCCTTAATGATGATTGTTCAGTCTAAGATTATAACCAGAAGGACCCTTAATGCCCACAAGCAACTAGTATTATATTTATGCGTCTGTTTGGTAAAAAAATTTAAATTTGGACATGACCTTCTCTAAAAGATAGGCTTGTCATCCTATATCTGTCATGATATAATTTCGGAACGATGATGTACGATTTCGGATGAATATTGTATTTAATGCTATTCTCTCTACTTTCTTTTTCCTTTTTTCCTTTTTGCTGGAAGATAAAGACACCAAAATATGGCCTAGGAAAAAAAAATCTTTCCTTCCAAGATGTGTACATCTGCTTGCAGGAAGAGCATAAGAAATTCTTGGTTAAAAGATTGGATCCAAATAAGTATATGCTATTGTAATTATTATGTTAACGAGAAAGCTCGCCAAAGCATTCATTGATTCCATTGATATATGATAAGATCATCCCTTTTATGTATGGGGGATATAAGGGTACATCATGGATCATTGCTAAGTCACAAGGGAAGGCTATACAGCCATGGCATCAGTGCACTTTGCTGTGACATTTGGAGCGAGAAATATTCGGGCATAATTAATTTGCTTACCTTTGAGTTTCCTCTGAAAATAATGCAACAACAAAATAACTAGGAAAAAAGGACCACTAGAATAAAATTTCAGATGAAAGTCGGTGGAATTGAAGAGATGGGGATATTTTTGCTAGAAATTCTTAATCCCCCTAGATGATTAAGACCTGAACTATAGAGGTAGGCAGTGGGGTGAGTATATCTTATTCCCCTCTTGAGGGATTAAGTAGTCCTTCCTTAAAAGATAGTATAGGCTGGATAATTAAAAAAACATGAGTTAAAAAGGTGGGTCTGGATTATTTTAAAATAGTACCCTCACTATCCTAAAAAACAAACGTGACATCACAATTTTGTGGACATAAATACTTCTGCAACTGTTGTCAATGAAATTATTAGATAAAACAGTAATACTAAGATCAGCTTAAAAGGTGACGAGTTTTTATTTTCTGCTTTTGGATTTCATGTTGAATAGTAAATGAGATCCTATAGTCGCTGGGTTCTTCACTACAGCAGTGAAAATGGATAAAATATATAATATTCATATCATATACTAGTAATAGAATTTCAAAGAAAAGTTTTGAAGGATTTTCTCTGCATATGAAAAACGAATCCTATAATTCCACTATTGCTAACTATAAATGAATACGCCACACAGAATAATGATTATATCAACATTTCCTTTCCCTGACTTATATTAAACTATGGATAAACTCAAACCAGGTGAATCGCGTTCTTTACTCTTCTGTTGTGTATCCTCACAACTATGGTTTCATCCCCCGAACTATTTGTGAAGACAGTGATCCAATGGACGTTGTCGTACTAATGCAGGTATTCTCTCTTTTAAAAGTTGTTCATGTTTTCTGAACATGTATTATAGTTTAGTTCCTTCCCGCATGCAGGAGCCCGTACTTACTGGTTCCTTTCTGCGTGCCCGTGCCATTGGATTGATGCCCATGATCGATCAGGCAAGTTTTTTATTCCATTTTTTTCATTTTCGGAGAATAGATCATAGTGCAGTGCAAGCATGATATGAACCGTAGACCTCTTTCACATTGCAAAGAGGTTTTATCATTGTGCTACAGTGGCATTTGCATACGTGTATGGCCATACAAAATTTTAGGTTAAATTTTGCAAATATCCCTGAACTTTGGGGTATTTTGCACACTCTAATTACAAGGAAAAATATCATTAGTATGATAAAGTGCATAAGGGTATATAAAATCCCCTTTAACATAGTGCATTTCGCATCTTGGGTCATAAACATACACTTGAACGATGATTTATCATTTTACGCAGTTGAATATAGTTACCAATCATACATACAATTGGGCAAACACACGAGTGACCACAGAGAAAACACACAACGGTGTCACATGACATGACAGTGTACAATGTGAATTCTGATTCTAAGATAGTGTTGCAGTGGAATTGGGCGTCCCAATTTATTCGCTTTTAAGTTGTAACTCAAAATAGTGGAATGCACGGTACATTGTATGTAGTTTATAAATCAGGGAAAACCCCCTAATAATTTGTCTCACTTAAGTACTTTTTTTCATTTTTACTGAAATAGAGTTTTTTTCGGGTACGGGTAAATAGTAACTGGGGCAGTTCAGACTTTTTACCCTTTATATTAATGTTTATGACAATTTCCAGTAGTTCAAGGGTTTTTGCNTTTAAGAGAATGTTATCCAAAACACAAGAAAGAGGTTCTATAATATTTACCAAAATTTTTAATACAAATAAAGTGCTTTATACTTTAAAGTTCAAGAGAAGATGCCTCATCGTTAAGGACACGAGCCAAATTGTCCTTATCATCTCCAACTTAAAATCTCGCTAATAGTTGCCATTATAATAACTTTACATATTAAAAAAAACACAAAAAAGTCTGTTTTTGGCTTTTCGTTTTAGCGGACACCATTTAAGAGACTGAGTTCCTAGTTCGGTACAATGATTTCCAGGGTGAGAGGGACGACAAGATAATAGCTGTTTGTGCTGATGACCCTGAGTTCCGTCACTACAGAGACATCAAAGAGCTTCCTCCTCATCGGCTTCAAGAGATCCGCCGCTTCTTTGAAGATTGTATCCACTACACATACTGTACAATTTCTATTTTCAGTTTTATGTGAACTCCTCCTTAACTCATGGTAACTACAGATAAGAAGAATGAGAACAAAAAGGTGGCTGTTGAGGACTTCCTCCCCGCTGAAGATGCCATCAAAGCGATACAATACTCTATGTACGTTTTCCCCTTGGTTTTACATTTTTCCCCCTTCGTGCGATAATTCACATAAGCTTCAAGTTTAACAATAATTTTACGCAGGGATCTTTACGCGTCCTACATTGTTGAATGCTTGAGGCAGTGAACACATATAACCCGAATGCATTTTGGAGGCAAATACGACTGGTTTATGCCTACAGATAATAAGCTGCCGTGCCATCACAAAGGGTAGCTGTTTTCTAGTAATAAGTCTCTTCTGTGGTGTTGTAATCAACATTTGCGCACACTGTCGCGCGAACAAGAGGAGGCCTTTGCTTTCTACATCTTAATAAGAACGTGATGCTTGAAATTCTTTATACCCATAAAACTCAGGTGCAGCAAATTTTAAGATGCATTTCTCCCCCTACACGCTAATGTGTTTGTGGGTGTTGGTTCAGATTTCAGCCGTCCATCATACTGAAGAATTACTTTTCAAGAAATGGTTGTAAGACTGCAACATACAAAAGGAGTAGTACGATGTGACAAAATTTCAATTCCGCTCCCAACGCTAACATTAAGAAACAGAGAAACTATCTTCTGTTCACATTTTAACAGGTCGTGTATTTTACTAGCCTGAAATGAGGCACACTGGCGAGGCTTATTGGTTCAAACTTCCGAGGCCGAGGCTAACAATTTCAATCATATTGAGTTCGAAATAACAAACATCACAATCCCATTATAACACATCAGCGGATTTCCCAAAAGAAATCACCCATTTTAAGAGCCACAAGTTTCCCCCTTTCCTCCAAAATAAACCACAATGTTCCTATCAACTGGATTTTCAGACTAATGTTCATGTTGTCAGGAAACAAGCATAGAAATTCATAACCGGACGTACATCGAACCACATAATCATAGAAACCTCAGATATCCATTGGTGCAGCCTCTCCCTCCTGAGCTCCACCTCGTTCTTCACCAGCAGCATCAGCTGCAGGAGCATCACCAGCAGCTGCAGCAGGTTCATCCCCGATCTCTTGAGAATCGATCAACCGCTGAATAGTGCCCTGATCGATCACATGGAATGATTCGCCAACCCCAAGAACAGCAACGGTGCATATGGAGCTCGTTAGCTTCTCTCCTTGCAATGTCTCTTTGATGGCAAAGAGCGCATCTTTGACTAGTTCATCACGAGTGTAATCAGAGAAGCTCCCGAATTTTCTCTCAAGGTAGGTCTTTGCAGCTTGGGAGCGGGATCCAATGGCAAATGCTTGGTATTCAAAGTAGTTTCCGCTTGGGCAGTTGTAGTAAAGATGAGCTCCAGATTCATCGAGACCTGCAACGAGGAGGCCTACACCATAGGGCCTCTTCCAAGAGCGTTGTGTGCAAACCTACAATTGACAAGGATAAAAAATGGATAATGGCATTTTGGTATCTTCAAGTTTTGTCCCTCTTGAAAATCAGTTCAGGTTATATGTCATCCAAACTGTAGGGAATATAAAGCAAGTGACTGAGAATAATGCTTTTCTGAAGTTCTCCTTAAGTAGGGCATTGTAAAAGCTCAAAATTCTAAAGAGAGATCATTAGATGTCCTAAAGACATGCATACAAACTGCAGTAGTTTTGCATATACTGAAATACCTTAAAGCTCATCATCGTTCTTTAGTTTACGAGCGCCTAGTGTAAAACACAAGAACATTGGATAATCAGGTACATTCAGCATAAAAAAATTTGATCCATTTCGGCTCCCGATGCCAGCACACATTATTATTTGCTCAGGGCTATTGCAATTTGATTTGCCTTCAATTAACTGCTACCAGGAAAGTCGTTCAACAGGCGGCTATTTATCTTGAGATCAGGAAAGTGCATGGCATGCCGTCTAGTCCTTAAAATAACTATAGGCAAACAAACTATCATCCTGGGTGAACAACACTGTCATTGCATTAACTATTCGATGATAAGGCTATAGTATGAAATACACAAGGATTGGGGACTCCCTCAACGTTTCAAATAAAGGGCTACAAGTTTTGCTTTGTTATCTGATACACTTCCCTTAGCTGCCTGAGTTTGAATCGAAACAAAACCCCATCTCCAGGTCCAAGCATAATGGACCAAACATGAACAAGCGTTACCAGACAGGTAAGCAGTAATACATCACTATAAGCTAGTCGACTGACCAATTTTGGAAGCTACATGTTGAGAATATTCAAAAGGGTTGTTGGCGAGTGCTCTTTTTTCCTATTATGGCCAAACCCAAATCTGTGGTTAAGAGATGGCTATCCAGACACCAAAATGGGATATAACCGTTTTCCTATCATGGCCAAGCCCAAACCTGCGGTTAAGAGATAGCTGTCCAGACACCAAAATGGGATGTAACTGTTTTCCTATTATGGCCAAACCCAATTCTGTGACTAAGGGATAGCTATCCATAATGATTCTCTAGGAGGGGGGATCCACGATGGTCTCTCCAGACAGTTTGGATCCCACGAGTGAGTAACTCAGATCTACAGCGGATTTTACCTAGATCATGCCATTTATCCTTACTTAATTCTTCTGTGCACCAACTGATGAAAAAAATTCATTCACCTCTTTTCTTCCTTTTGCTAATAACCCTTCCTCTGAAATAAAACGCTAACATTACCTAGATTTTACCTTATTTTTTCTTCCTGTACACTTGAATTCTCACATATTGTTCTCTCTCCCTAGTGTTTTTCTTCTAGTGTAAATTGTTATGAGCTTTAGGTTTAACCTCTTTTAACTGATTTATTAGCTTCCAGCTTGGTAATATAGCAATATTTTTCAAAAGTCGAATAATTCTGCATTTTTTCCCTCTAAAATGCCATAGTCTGCCATCTTTGCTCTAACTAGAACTTCCTAATACAAAAGTGATGGAAAAATAAAGAGAAAACAATGCACGTGAACACATACAGTTTATGAACCCCCTCATATTCTGTCTTTCGAGCTGATCTACACAGATTAACTCACTCTTTCGGATTTACTTACTTGAAATTACAATAGTGACAATTCTTACACAAAATTTTACATATATAATGTTCTATTTTGCTGTTTACAAATTTTCCATGTCGATGCTTCAAACTCTCTTGATAGGGTAGATAAACAGAAGCCAGTCTCCACAAGTGTTAAGCACCTCTGTTTCCTCATTCTCTCAAATTAAACTGCAAAACTATCTATTTTCCACAATTCATACTCCATCTATAACCTAATTTGGCCCACCCATGCGGCCCTGAATTTTGGAAGTCCAAAGCCAAACTTATTTCCCGTCTTAGAATCATTTACAGCTAGTTATCATTACAAAACATTCAGAAGGACTATATCCAAATTATAAATATCTTTAACAAAGTATCACAAGAAAACAGTTTAAATCACAGATAGACTGATCGTCAAAAACATTACTAGCACTTCAACTAAAGGTTCAGCAAACAAGATACTAATGCTACATAGCCGACAATCAGGAGGGACAGATTATAAAATCATCACATACCACAACATTGTAAATAAATCCCTAAGCTCAAGCTAAATTGATCATCAAATGATGTTTCTATCAAGGCCACTTCATCTTTGACAGTGGAACTTGTGTTAGGGGTATAGGATTTGGGGTAGAGATAGGTTTTGGCAGGTCTTGCATTCTAGTCCATGCTATGGCATTACGACCTAGAGCCTAAAATACAAGAAACAAAAGTAAGCAACAAAATCCATATAGTAATATAGCAATTCTATGATAGAAAACATATTGAAATATGAAAATCCACCATGCTGAGGATTGCAACAAGGATAAATAGATCTAGAAGCCTCTCCTTTTTATTGTAGCTAAAAACAACTTGGAATTATTCAATGTGCACACTACAGTATACAACAAATCTAAAGGGAAAAAAAATCTTGCCCTTATTCCTTAGGTTTCTTACGCATCATTTGGTAGTAGAAATGAGTGGAAATGGAATGTCTATTCGGCTATTCCAACTTCTCATTCACCTTTTTAATAGCTAGAATGCCCATTCCAACTTCTCGTTCATTCCCATTTTATGTGGGAATAAGCATTCCCAATGGTAGGGGGTAGTCATTCCCGCTGCAATGGGAATCAATAATTTGAAATAAATTCTAAATATGCATTATTAATTACTCGTACTAAAAATAAAAAGGATTGTCATTCCCACTTCATTCTCTAATGGCAGCCAAATGTGAGAAAGGGTATGAGCATTTCATTCCCACACTAATTCCATTACATTCTCATTCGACTCAACTCTCACGTACCAAACGAGACATTATAGTTTCAAGGAATTAAGAAACCGCATATATTGATAGCTTCTATACGTAAATGGATCAAAATCCTCTGCTTCCTTCACCCCTGCCTAAATTCTAACCACCTGACCCTCACAATTCATAGTATGGCAATAGAACACGATATCATCTGCCAATTCATATGAACTGCTAAAATAAATATATATAAGAAAGCTAAAGATTAAGAGCAATTGGAACCGTTGAAAGTACGATGCTCATACTAGAACAAATCATTAATCAACAATAATAAACTTCTCAATCTCCAAAGCAACAGCTGTGAATGAACGTCGTAGAATCAGTATTTATTCAATAGCTTCATGTAAGAGTAACCTCTAATGTTCACCATAGCTAAAAACAATCTCTTTGTTTCAATAAGCTGAAATCAGGGCACTAAAAAAATCCAAGACAACTACAATGTTCCAAATGGTGACCGATAAGTTCAGGTAAAAGAAACAAGTCCAATCCAGGATCTTTGCAAGCCTAATATTCAAATAGCACTAACTTACAGACATACAACTACCGATTTCCAAATACATGCTAAAATACCCTAATCGAAGGACCAAAAAGATGAGTTCGGAAAGTGAAAACCACATAGATGTAAACCCCTTCTTTCCTAACTTACTATTATCTGAACCCCAATTCTAAGGAAGATAAGATATATGCATATATCCATTTAAAAGAAGACTAGATCCACAACTAAAATTCCAATCTTGCACCAAAGAGATTGCTAACCCGATTGCTACCAATCACACATGCAGCTCACAAAGCCTAGAAATTCATGACTACAAAGTTTCAAAACCCTAATCTCAAAGGTATTGTCAAAATCTGAAAGTCATAAATCCTTTCTTCTCTAACCCATCCTCATCACAACCCCAATTTAACAACCCAAGTTAAACAAGCTAACAAACTTGCCACCTATAAATAGAAACCGCCATTCAGAACACACACAAAAGAACTATACAGTCAGAAAAAAACACCCTACAGCAACCATCAATTCATCAAAACCTCTACTTAGCAGCAACATTAATCCCCAGATCCAAACATCCTACAGCATCAAAACAACAAAAGTCACAGAAAACACTACAACTATCGAACTAGTGAATTATCTGAACCTTGTTGGCCAATCAAAAAGTCTAAAAAGCTTGCAAACTATCAAATGCAACCACAATTCAACAATTTGATAAGTAAAAGAAACTTAATTTAAGATCCCTAACCCTAAATCCACCCCTAATTCATCAAGCACCTCACCCTAGCAACAAACCCTAACCCCAGATCCAAACACTCCACATCATCAAAAATTTAAATTAAAAAAAAAACCCTAAAACGATCAGGGAATTACCTGAGCCTTATCAGCCAACTGCACGACCAATCTCCCAACCGGCAGGGGATCCTCATAAACAAACTTATGATTGATGCACTCATTCCTCAAATACCTCGACAAAACCCTACCGTCCGCGGTCAATCCCGCGATCGCGACCCCGATATGATCGTCGACCTTGAAGATCTTCTTCTGATGCGACGAGAGCTCCGACGAGGCCTTGTTGACGGAGGCGAGCACGACGTGGGTCTTCGATCGGAGCCCGATGGCGGCGCTTCCTTGCTTCACCGCCTCCATCGCCTCCTCCACCTGGAATCCATCGCGTACTCCACCTGGAACAGGCGGCCGGCGGGGGACCACGTGGTCACGTCCGTGTCGTACTGGTTTCGAAACATTTTTCGGGGATTTTTTAAGGTATTTTGTGAGGACTTTTTAGGGTTTCTTTGATCCTCAGTTTGGGGGTAGTGTTTTTTTAACACGAGGGTTTTCTTCGAGGGCACGAAGCTGGAGAGAGAGAGTTCTTAATGGGATAATGGAAACCGGTCGGGTGGTTTACATGTTTAGATCCGCATCTGATAAGGCTAGCAGCCCGATAAGCTTAGGCTGCCCGATAAGCTTAGGCTGAGGCCCAAATACTTATTTCCAGTTCTGTACTGGGCCGGGTCCAAAATCCTGTCGATAGTTCGGATGGAAAACTAAGATGATCGAAAGGCACGTGAATTTTTTTCCCCCAAAGGTTTTTCATGATCGTCTGTCACGTGAGTTTAAACTATTGCTAGTTGTGACTTGTGAGGGCAATTTTTAGTTTCTTAAGGGTGAAGGGTGTGTTTGGCAAATACTTTGTCACGCCCCGAAAACTACAGTGAAATTTCATAAATGGTTACGAGACAGCAGCGACCCACGCACAAGACAAGTCTCATGCACGAGTCAAGCCTAATACTTTATATCACGTAGCTTAACTCAAACCATATACATAAGCCTGCTGAAGATAGTAACTCAAAACAAACTATACATATACTTATAATCGTTATTTACATTTCACAGTCTTACCGTTATAATTATTTACAACGTAAAACACTCTTTTTGCTGAACATAACACCACTGGAGTCGAGTTTCCAAATAAGCACTTCTTAACCATGCCCACAGCTAAGAATTTGGATTATCACATTTCTATTTCAGATCTGTAAAAAATTAAAAAACAACAGAGTGAACTAAAGCTCAGTGAGAACATTTCCCACTAGTGATCCTAGATATCTAAGAAAAATCTAATAATTCCTATAAATAGTGAATTGTAAGTTGACACGGGATATTTTAGGAAAATAGCAAAATATGGTCCAATAATAATATATTATTGCTATATTCAAGAAAGAAATTGTAAGTTAAATATATCGTAACGTATTCCAGAATCATGCTAACGTATTCTGATAATCATATTTTTATTACATTTTATACCCCTATTATCTATTTAATTTAAATAAATTTGTCACTAATAAACGTATTCAGGTTAATGAATAAAAGCCTACGAACAACTTAATATCTCATCTCTCATAAAAGTCCAAGAGTCCAAGCTCAAGAGAAAATCAGAAATGACTCGCTATCGATGGCCCTATCGATACCGGTATCGATGCGTGATTACTGTTGTGGAATTAAGGGCTGAAGTTGATTAGCTTGGGGATCAAGTTTAATCCAATGGCTCTCATTCATTGTTGTAGACTATAAATAGGGATAGAGAGAGTGAGGGGTTGAGGGTGTGAAAAATTTTGTAGGAGAGTTACGCTTAATTGAGAAGACCTTTCAATTTTGTAACTTTTTGTTGTAATTAATAAAAAGATTTTTTTCCACCTCTTTATATTTTTATTTTCTTTTCCCACCTCTTTATATTTTTATTTTCTTCTCTTTGTTTGATGATGAAGATGAAGATGGAGATGAAAATAAAGATCAATTTAAAGGTTTGCTTTCAAGAGGCTAAACCCTCTTGTAATGTAAATTTTCTATTTTATTTTTATTTCTTTGTAGTAGTTTAGATTTACATTAACGCCTTGTAGAGTACATTTATTTTCTTATCTTTATTTCTTTCATTATTATCTTGTTTTTTAAATTTTGTAGAGTAGATTTATTTTCTTGCATAATCTAGATCTTCATTTATGTTCTTTTCTTTTACAATTTAGTTAGATTTATTTCTATATTCATAGTGTAAATTTCTTTGTTCTCATTTCTCTTCTTTGTAATTAGTTTTTATTTTCAATCTTTTCTTTTATTCTTCTCTAGTATAGATTTTATTTCTTATTTTCATTTCCTAACATGTGAAACTAATTCTTGTAGGAATTCTAGAATTGTATGAAACTAACCTAATTTCTTTTATAGTTTGTGGATTATTCTCTTATGCTTAAAATAATCATGTGTAGGATAATAAAATAGAGAACTAATTAGTAGAAGAAGAATTCGATAACCTATGCTTATCTTGAGTGGTTTGATAGATTATGCTGATGAATTCTAGAATTACTATCTAGTTATTATTCTTTTCATGAATATTAATTTTGCATATATGATAATTTGATAGGTTATGCTTTCCTTAAGTGGTTTGGTAGTCTATACTTAATAAATCTAAAGTAAAATGTGATACAAAGAGAATGGTTTATAATTTATAATTAAAATTAGCTAGTTGATTTAATTCTATATTCCTCATATTTTTAATTGAATCATCCATCTTTACTTTTTTGAATTTCCTCTTTGTCTTGATTTTTCATTATTTCCTTCCTCTTTATTTCATTTGATTTCTTTTTCTCCTCATTTTTTTTTGTTTGCATATATTCACAACCACTCCTCAACATAAGAACCAATCTTAATTTCTTCTTACAAACACCTTCCACGTAGGATCGATAACTTTTTATACTATAACTTGATATTTATGCACTTACAACTTTTGGTTATCATTTATACCCTATCATATTCCAAAATCAAACTCTCTTTCAAAATAAGTAATTACTAAGAAAGAAAATGAACTATTAAATTTGTGTAAAGGCAAAATATCATTATTTTCTCAGATTCACACTCAAATCTCAAAATCTCAGATCTCGATGAGAACATTCATGAAATGCAAGAATCACCTCATTGGTCTCACTAAGGATACGATTTATAGCCTAGTAGCATGGGAACATTCATGAAATACAAGAATCACCTCATAGGTCTCACTAAGGATACGATTTATAGCCTAGTAGCATGAGAACATTCATGAAATACAAGAATCACCTCATATGTCTCACTAAGGATACGATTTATAGCCTAGTAGTATGAATGCCAAAAAGGCATCACATAACATATAGTTCTCGAGAGCAGAATGCACCTATCTCTACCAGAGGCTGCTAGACATATCACGAACGCCCAAAAAGGCCCACATCACAAATGCTAGAAGGTCACATACCTATAATGAGCCACATAAAGGTGTATTCTAATCATATGACAGGCACAAACACACCACTCCATAGTGGACTTTCTGAGTGTTTGAAAACATCAAGAATTGCTTGTTAAATAGCTTGATTTTCGGAAACACGTCATTTGTCAAATTATTTGTTGCAAAACATATCACTTATCAATTTGGTTGTTTCCAAAACCACATCACTCGTCAAATCATTTTATTTCAAAACACGTCATTTGTGCCAAAAATATTATTGGTATGTTCACTTTCTAAAATTACAAATACTTTAAATTGAGTGGACGAGCGTAAATCTTATCATCTCAGTTAAAACAATTTACAAATTTCACTTTTTTCTATTTTTATTAAATACTAAGTCAAAAAAAATATTTGACTCCACAAGCTGTTGCGACACCTTCAATTTTTTTTCTTCAAAAGCTTTCACATAAGCATCATTTACAATTAATTGAGTTTACATGAAACCAAAACCACTTATCACATTTTATGTGAAATCTAATTTACTTTTAATATATTGTATGAAATCAAATCATATTATAGGTTATGTCATAATAAAATAGATCGGATCACATTTAACTTTATATATACACAAAAATAATAAATTATTTATTTTTCAAGCACAAAATCAAATCAAATATAGCACTCATGCAAAATTTATATTATATAGAAAAAATACTAGTGAGAAATGAACTCATTTCCAATGAGTACAGCTTCCTCAAAATACTACATTTCCAGATATCAACCTGAACCTATAATATAAACATATAAGATTAATATTAATTCAGGACAAGTACATATTATAGGATAATCACTACAAAGTTTAAAATCAATCATATTCAAGTATACTCAAATATAATTATCTATAAAGGTACACATAGGCTTTCTTGCTAATTTTAGCAATTTACCATACTTTTCTATGATATTATTCTAATAATTTTAAACTTATTATTAATATATGGCACAACTCAGGGGATTCCAATTAATTATTCGAGCTTAATTCCTAACTGAGCTTGGATCTTTTGGATCCGGTAGCAATCAACAAAGTAACAGGGGTCTACAAGAATATTTTCATTCCTTTTTATCTTGTGGACCTATATACAAACTAATAAACTTTCACGGGTCCCAAAAAAATTTAATATTTCACTTTAATTCCCCTTTTCTCTCTCCTTTATCTCTTTCTTCCCCGTTTCTCTTCTTATTTTTTTCGCGTTCATTTCCCTCTCTTTTTTTCCCGCAGCTACTCGGCATGGTCGCCTTGTGTTCCGCCATCGGAGTGACTTCCTGAGGGTGAGGTTCCCCCAGCGATTGGGGTCGACGACGAGGTTCTCGCTGATGGTTTTTTCCTCAATTTCTTAAGACATCAAAGATCAATTCCTTAAATCAAAGAAAAACAAGGAGGGGAAGGGTTTATACCTTGGATTGATTTGAATTTAGGATAATATTCCACTTTCCCTTTTCTTTCACCGTCTTCTTCTTCTTTCTCATTATAGGGAATCAAATGTTTTTAGAAGTTTCTAAAATTTTGTATTATTGGCTGAGTGTGAATGCTCATGTCTTAGCAAAGGAATGCTTATTTCCCGCAAAAGGTGCGAATGGGCATTTCTAGCTAGGAAATGACAATTTTAACATTTCTAGCTAGGAAATGACAATTTTAACTTTGAAAAAAAATATCGTGTATTGAATATTGATATGCTTAAATGGGAAAGTAGGAATGAGAATTTCACTCCGCCTCATTACATGTACGTAACCTGTAATAGCCTAGAGGTGTAGTAAGGTAATTGCCTTTTGTTGGCTATGTTGTTCATGAAAAGACAATTTTACTTTTGTGAATAGCCTCACATTAGAAATTGAGATGAATAGTAAAGAGTTTATATTGGAACACTTCTTATTGGGCTTTGAGTAGTGTTTTAGGTTTTGTATTGGGTGAGCTTCGCATAACACACGCCACGACGTGCATTTTTTTTACTTCTCCATATTTTATTTTGCACGTTTTACACATTTTCCTATAAATACCACACTTCTCCTTGTTAGACCCTAGAGGGGGGGTGATTAGGGTCTTATGCTAATCTAATCCGATTAAATGCCAATTAAAAACTAATTAATATGTTATCCTAGCAAGTATAAAATACAACAAGATATGTGAGCTAGGATAAACAATATGAACAAGGGATATATCCTAGCAATGAGATATACTATGAGTTATACGCAAGGATATGAAACTAAGGGTGATATAAACATAAATAAGATAAACAAGATAGTGGATAATATGAACTAAGAGTAAATGATAATAACGATATAAGATATGAGCATGAATATAAATGAACGCCAAAGCACACTCAAACACACTATATGATCACGGAGTTCGGACCTTCCGTCCTACGTCTCCGCTCACCACTCCCGGGGAGAAATCCACTAACACAATCCGGTTTGGAAGCCGGAACTTCTTCTACACACTCGGTTTTCTAGCTAACCGAAAATTCTACAACTCACACTCTTGCAATCACACTCTACACCCACTAAGTGTTGGACCTAGCCGTGTCTCCCTCAAGTGCTCGGTTACAACCTCTCCCTAGGCACGTCAACCGACGCCACTCCTCTTGGGACGATCCCCGACTCTCACCACACACTTCTCACTCGGTGTACAAGTGTATTACAAAGTGATCTCACAATTAAGCACAAATACAGTAAATGATTGTTCTCAAAACAAGGTGAGAACTCAATTAAGCACAGCTCTTAGTCACAAACCCACAACCCCAAATTATATTATGAATGTAAATACAATAAGCTCAAAAGGTTGTGTGTGAACAAAGAGATACAAATCAAAACTAAACTCAATGTAGTTCTAGTTTAATAACAATGATAATCAAATATATATATAAAAATCTAGAAATAGAGTTTAGAAAACTTCTCAATATATCAAGAGTGGAGGGAGAAGAGTTGGATGCCCAAACACCAATAGATGATCTCCTCAAGCTCTTGTTGAATTGAATCACAAAACCGAAACACTCAATTGCTTAAAAGCTTCTTAAAACAAACTTAAACAAACACTAAACAAGTTTAAACCCTTGTTAAAATCTTTTAAACCATTCTCTTAACAACCTTGAAGAAAACAGCAAAGGGGTATTTATACCTCTAAGATCTCAGCAAAAAATCCCAAGTCAAAAGACCAAAAAACCATCTTCAACGGCTCTAAAAGAGCCGTTGGGACTCCAAGCGGTCGCACGATGAAAATCGCGGTCGACCAGAAAATAAGCGTCAGAGTCGGCAGGAGACGTCCAGAGAGTCTTGCGTCGACCGGGTGGAAATTTTGGTCGACCGATGGTAAATTTCGGTCGGACCGGCGGAAATTTCGGTCGACCGACGGTATTGAAGCCAGGTATATCCGATTTTATAAAATCGGTTAAAAATAGTAAAACAGCATCTAAAATTATGAAATTTTGAGAAAGTTCTAGACATGTATAAAAACATATTAGAGAAAGAATTTCTGAAAAATCTTTTCCCAGTTGAGAGAAATAAATGTTTGAACACAAAAATACAGTTTATGAAAATCTGCTGTGATACACGATTTTGTAAAATCAATTAGGCACAGTAAATCAACTCCAAAAATAGTAACATATTTTGGGAAGTTTCTAAATATGTAGATAAACATGTCAGAGAAAGAATTTTTCAAATATCACTTCCCATTTGAGAAAACTCATCAGTTTTGTAAAACATGCACGAACATGTGCACGAACGAAAACGTAAATTTGTAAATTCCTTTAAACATAACAAATCAATTCCAAACTTGATGAAACTTTGAGAAATGTTTGCAAATGATATTTTGAACATGTTACAAAAATAATTTTCCAATTTGCATTTCCCAATTGTGAAATCTCATTATTTTGCAAAAGTGTTCAAAACATGAAAACTCAAAATCATGCATGTATATATATAACTATATATATACATAGAAACCAAATACGTGTGTGTATATGATATTGAGCTTAAGGTACTTAACACACATAATATAAAACCTAAACTAGATTACCCAAGCCGATCTTGATCTTCAATAAGCTTGACTTGGTACACTTTGCGGATGGAGCTTGAACTTGATCTTTAACTTGAATTGTATGTTGCTTCACTCCACAATTCCGCCAACCTCCATTTGATATCGTCGTTATGGCGCAATCCATCCATCTTCCAACAACGTTGTTTGTCTACAATAAATACTAAAACACAAATACTAGACAAACAACATTAGTGGTAAATTGTTTGTTAAACATCTTCAAAATAAGAAGGCCAACACTCCTCCTCTCGAAAGCACATGAAAATCTCTTATTTATCTCAAACCGAGCTCTCTCCTTCTAATTATTTTGGCTATTGTGTTACTACTTTTCTTTGGACAACGTTCTTCATCCGAGCTTAAGCTCTACTACTCCCGTCCGATTACGGAGGCCGGCCGAACCAGTGGTTTTTACCGCTAAGGGAGAGATGATCGACTGCGCCAGGGTAATAGGCGTGTCCTCAATCTTCTAGGGCAGTGAAATCACGACTGCTCCCATTCAGGTCTGATTTTCTAACTTTTATTTTGGATTTTATACTAATATTCTTTATTTTTGACATCACCTTTTTTATGGTAGATGTAATATCACGTGTGTAATTTAATATACTCATGTTTTTTCGGGAATTAAAACGGTCAATGGTGCTTAATTGAAATTATCTTGACCTTAAAGCTCTATTTCATTTTTTTAACAGAAGTTTCATGGTAGTTGTTGTTTTTATATTCGTTCTTATTTTTCTTTAATTTTATTGCGGTCACCTCAAATCGCACAAGACGACGACGACGACTTTAGGAAAAAAAAAAGTCCATTGATTATTTTTGAGAAATAAGAAGTGGAAGACTGAAGAAGAAAGTTTGCTCTCTTTTCTCGTGTGGGGGTGGGGTGTTGGTATACTCCGATGATCCCCGGTAAATCTGTATTACAACAAATGTGAGCTTTTTCACATAAATAAATAAATACTCTAGAAAAGTCAAAATACATTGTTGGTAGGAAATTTGATGTAAAAAGACAAAGAAAGAAAATTTGACTTGTATTCTCTCAAAATCGA
>NC_033799.1:12887229-12901551 GCF_001876935.1 Asparagus officinalis | reverse complement strand
AAGTACAGGGGGGCTAGTCACACGAAGTTCCCACTTTTGGGGCCTGGACACATTTTTCCCTTTTATTTTTATTTTTTTGTATTTTCCTTTGTTTTATTCTTCCCCCTCCTTTGTTGATTTCCGATCCCTGAGAAGGGGGTCGGAAATGGGAAGAGGGGGGAAGGAGAGTTGGATTGTTGCCAAAAAGGAAAAAAAAAAAAACTTCTTTGTTTTTTCTGTTGGTTAGGGGTGCGCATGAGATGGAGGTAAAGCTTAAGCTATTTTTTGAAGAACAAATTTTTACTGTAGACCCAAACAAAGTTTTAATTATTAAAATCGATCTATTTTTTAATTACCAAAATCGACCTATTTTATACCACGTAAGCTTAATCATATTTTTTAATTAGTAGGGGTCGGTAACCCCGGCTGTTTAGGGCATTAAAAATTGAGTTTAAGGCTTCTAATTGGGGTTTAACAACTTCTAAACAGTCGGGGTTGGCAACCCCGACTAATTAGAAAATGAGATTAAGCTTATGTGGCATAAAATGGGTCGATTTTGGTAATTAAAAAAAAGGTCGATTTTGATAATTAAAACTTGGTTTGGATCTGCAATGAAAATTTGTTCATTTTTTTAAAGTAAAAAAGCGGGTTTTTTTATTGGTTAAATGAATGTAAGGAGAGGGTTTGATTATTGATCGCAAGTTTTTTTTTTTTTTTGAGCTGAAAAAGCAGGGTTAGAAGCCCTGCTCATATTAGGGTATTATTGATAAACAAAATAACATCACTATTAGGTGAAGAGTCACTAAGGGTGGAGCAGATAAGGAGCGGAACTATGTAGTCACCTACGAAACTGAACTCTCAAGTGGAACTTCAACTAGGAGGCGATCACAAGTTATTTTAAGAGATTCGATGCGAAGAACTTAGGAGTTATATGAAACTTAAAGTCAATATATTATTTGATGTTTTCTTTTTTAGTCAACTCTAGAGTCTAATCCGAACGAAACAGTGACTACGTTGACGTGAGGAAATCGTAAGCATTTTTTTAAAGATAAATATAGTTCTTTAACTCTTACAAACATTAAAAACAAACGCCGTCAAACTAATAATTGTGGATTTTCTTTTTTCTAATATTAGGAAATTTTGAAATTTCAGGTTTATTTTTCAAGATGGTTTCCCTATCCAAACTTATTTATTTAAAAATATGCCAAAGATTCAAGAAAATTAAGCTTGGACAAGGATTATGGTTTAAAATTGACAATGTAAAAATTGGAGGACTTCGTTGAAATAGTTGGGGAGGTTTAATTGGAAAACGATAAACTATTAAATGGTCTATTAAATGTGCATCAAAGGATTGTTAACCATTAGATCATTGAGCTTTAAGATTCTTGCATGGATTCAATGGTCACCTAGTGCTTGTTAAATGTTATGAACCGTGCATACTGGATACTTCTTGAAAAATAGTCCAGCAAGATTTCATGGAAAGGGCCTACAGTTTTGGAGGTTTTGTGAAATTTCTCATTAATGAAAAATAAGACGCACCAATTGAAGATTGAAAGTTGCCTTTTGCCATATCGTTCTTCATGGTGTTATTGTCATTTTGTTAATACTAGTTATCTTTCTATTTATCATTCTCTATCATTTATGTAAATATCTACCATCATTCCATCAAATTTATCATTCTCTATCATTTATGTGATTAACTTGCTCGTTGTCGATTGAGTTGTTTTAGTTTACCTCGATGCAATTAATTATGTTATTTGTTTGCACAATAGTTTGGACTTTGATCAAACTTACTCGAGCCATTGAAAGTTGAAATTAGATTACAAATGCTTCTAATGAGGGAGGGTACTTTAATTGTTAAAATATTCTTATTTATACATTTGTTGTTAAAATTTTCTTATTCTCCATAAATCTTAATAGATTTTGTTAGGGTCCATAGTTTTTCCCCAACATCTTCCAAGTTCCTTTTTGGTCATGAAGAATTAGAAAGAAAGTATAATAACTACTTAAGCAAGAGAAGGGACTGGATTCTACAAAGAGGAAGAAGAACTCGAACCAAAGAGAATATTTGGAGTATAAAAGACTACTTTCCCACTTAACCCCACTACATCCTCTGATCCTCTTACAATCTTAAAAAACTTTTACATAAATTGTTACATAGAAGAGAAATTACAAATGATCTCTGGTACTTCTTTCACAAATCTTTAGTTGACAGTCAAGAATCAAAGATCATCTAATTAACTTAATAAAGCTTGTTGCACCACACAATATATCCCACAAAAATCACAATCAACGATCCGCAATGGTGGTTTTTGTTTATAAAAAATAATAAATTTGAAGCTATCTTTTTCTATATATCCTTTTGATACAGTTAATTATGATCAGTTAATTTGGTTGTTTTTTTAGAAATAAAAGAAAATGAAAATATTGGTGAAAACCATCAAAGTATGGTTTCCTCCGTTTTCCTCCCAAAAACTCATGAAAACGGGACTCATAAAATGAGTACGCTTAATTATGAATCACATCATTTAATGAGAGATTGTAACATCATTTCTTTTCTTGGTGTTTCTTTGGTTTCAAGAATTAAACCAAACAAAGAAAAAAAAACTTATATAAGAAAAGATGATGTGGACTGTGGAAGACATTTAATAAATAGTTTCTAGAATTAAACCAAACAAAGAAAAAAGAAACAGAGGTAAAAGAGAATACGGAGTCTAATTTTTGTCGGTAACTCTTTCAATTTCCTCCAATATTTCACAAACTTAAATTTAACCGATCGAGTATCATTATAATTATCTTTACAGAACTAATAACTTAATATAAATTTCTCCATTGTACAAAGTTATTCGCGCCACATATATAACAATACACATCACGCTAAATTCGTAGTAATGAATCATGTGAATTGAGTGAACTGCGGAAGACATGAAATAAATAGTTTCACGCTACTCCACTTCACCGATCGAATTCATTCCGGGTCAAAAATGTATTTAACCCACTCCGCCCGACCCAATTGAGCCAAAAGTGGAACCGTTAACGCCCTCAAATTCGGCGCGGATCCCAAACGGTTCCTACTCGGTAACAACGAGCACGAGTAACTACTAATTTCACGGGCACCTCCCACCTCTCTCTCTCTCTCTCTCCCATCTCTCTTATCACGAGTCTCTCTCTCCTCTCATTACTCTCTCTCTCTCTCTCTCTAAAAAGAGAGATGCGCCCTCTCTCTCTACTATTCTCTCCACCAAATTTTCCCTCGTCAAAAAGCTAAGAGAGTGAAAAGAGAAGGCCCCTCGCTTCTCTCTCTCTCTCTCTAATTCTCTCCTTTATAAGACTGCTTGCTTTTGTTACATTTCACTCTCTTTTCCTTCTTTAGGATCTACCCTTTTCACAATACTCTTGTTAGCTTGACTTCTCACTCTACAATCACAAAGACATCAACTTTTAGCTCATACTACTCCAACATGAGATTAATCCAAGAGAAGCAAGAACTAGGAATTGACGATGATTCGAAGATATGGGTCATCTCCGGAATCTCTCTAAAAGGTCCCTTGAGACCCTTAAAGGCGAAATCAACCGATATCGGCGACGGCGAGATCACGAGTCCAACGACGAGGAGGAGTATTGCAAGGAGGTTGGTGTGCCCACCGGCACCGAAGAAGGCCAAGCCTTCCCTCATGTGTCGAATAGATGGCATTGAGTTCTTCAGCGTGCCGGAGGACTTGGAGTCGGTGTTCGTTGGACGAGGGTAGAGAGGAAATTGAGATGGACGGTGATGTTGTCGATCAAAGCGTAGCAATTTTATGTACAATCTACGTACTACGTTTAGTGTGTAAAATTAAGTTGTTGTTAGATGATCATGTGCTTTGATTTCTCTAATTAATGGAGTTTCTATGCTTAGATTATTGATGTACTACGTACTGTAACTACTCTAAGCTTGATCTCTTGCAAGTTCAGTTCTCTTTTCTCTTTTCTTCTGAGCTAATTTGCGTTCTTGTTTTTAGCTTTCTAGACAATATTGTGGTGTGTGAGAAAGAGAGAAACTCATGATGTAGGTGAACTTATATTTGATATATGTGATGAAAGTGAATTTACATTCTCTATATATGTTTGATTCCTCCGTAAACTATTTCTTTTCGTATTTTCTGTAAATATGTTATTTCTACTTTAGAGAGAGAGGTTAGATTACGTTATTCCTGAGTGAATTGACCAGTTATTGTTGAAGAGAAAACAGCAAAACAGGAGAAAAACAGCAGGAAAACAGTTTTGGTCACCCAGCGGTCGACCGCGAGACGGGCAAGGTCGACTGGAAACATGCACGGAGGTTGGGTGTGCATCTGGACTTGGCGCGGTCGACCGGCCAAACCCTGTAGGAATTTAAGTTTCCGTCGAGGGGTTTCGGTCGACCGCGTGTCGCGGTCGACTGCCGCGGTCGACCGCGAGAACTGCTGGGCTTTGGGCTTTGTTTCCAGTTCGCTTTGGGGTTGAGTTTTGATATATAATCAAAACACGTTTTCTTTAGGGTTTTTATCAGAGATCAAAGAGTCTTTTGAGCAGTGTGTGAGGGAGATATTGTGAGCAATGTTAGAGCTTTGGTTGAGGGTTAGATTGAGTGATCTTGTGTGATCGTAACCCTTTGTACTCTCCTTGATTTAGTGAAATCTCCTCATCCTCTCCCCGTGGACGTAGGCAAGTTGCCGAACCACGTATATCTCCGTGTTTGTGATTTGATTTGTCATATTTGGTGCGGATTGCACTCGTGTGGTTCTCTTCTTCTCGACTCTTTGTGTGCATGCTTCCGCATATATAGGCGCGCGACACTTCTAGCCTTAGCTCATATTATTGCCGTGCTTTTGGAGTAACCTCCTATAGTCTCACAGTTTGATCTCGATATTTGAGGAATCATAATAATCATCATCCCTCATATTCAAAGTTTTTTCAGCTTTAGTTAGCTCTCCTCATACCTCTTCCATGAGTTTTTTGCCCTCACTTTTTTTTCCAGCAACTTGCAACTCTCTCTCTCTCTCTCTCTCTCTCTCTCTCTCTCTCTCTCTCTCTCTCTCTCATCTCATGACGGATCAAATCTTAACTCGAAGACCTTAGGCTCTGCCTAGTAAAAGATGCCCACCCAAGTAGTTTACAAGAGTATATAGATGCCCTTGCAACTAACTCATGCCTCACTGAGCATTGACTTATCTAATACAAATTCCGCCTAACTTCTTAGTGCTTCTCCCTTTATTATTCTGTTGCCCTCACTAGAGGGCCCCCACTTCCTTTGTGGCATAGAGTGAGATATCATTAGGATAATCACATCTAGGTTCAGGAAAAGTCCTATGATGAAATAAACTACATGCATATGATATATATTATATATATATATATATATATAAGTAATATATATAATATATTAATATAGTATATTATATATATATATTATAGTAATATAATATATTAGATAGTTTTCTTTTTATCTACAACTCTTTAGCCTTGTAATATGGTGTAACTACATAGATAATTCTGAGGTATATATCTATATCTACTTAGATAACCCTAAGGTTCGGATTGAGATTACATTAGTTTCCCTAATGAAATAATTCTTAGGATTGCTAAAGGTTACCTTGTAATCTCAGTTAGACATCTCAAAGTTATTCGTATAGATATGTAAACTCTAGGGCCACCAGTTTAATTACACTAAATCACGGGATACCAGGATATAAATAATAATAAAAAGTTAAGGTTTTATTGATTATTCTTTTCACATTAAAATAAAGCTATATATATCCCAATCATTATAAAAGGATAATAATATGCATTCATGATTCATGCATTGCACTCAAGATAAATGATTAATGTTAGGGGATATCCACTCAAATCTTGGCTTCCATTATACAAACAAATAAAGCACACGTTGCCACTAGAAAACAAAGGGAAGATTTCAACAAATTTCTAGAATAACTCAGACTTCCATTTCATGCTGCAGAATAAGTTTCAAATGAGTTAAATCTTTTCAAAAGATGAACTTAATTCTAATGAACGGAGTACGCTTTAAAATAAAAGGCATACTATATATATAACAATTTTTGTGCGTGCATTTGTGTTAAGCTGGCTTCTTCATTATAGGCTTGAAATAGTGATCTATCTTATTTATTGAATTTCATCAAATAAGTTTATCACGACGTACCCTTGGGAATTCCTTGAGCTGTTAAAGTAATAAATGACCCAAAGAAAGAAAAGAAAAGAAAATTAATCTCACAATCAAGACGGTGCATGTGCGGAATTATTGCACAATCAGTGGCATTCTCATAACACTAAATTGGATATATAGAAAATATTAGCTTTTAGTCACAAACAAAGACTTGCTTGTAGCTCTTTTGTCAAAGTATGACAGCATTAACTTTGAGTTACCCTAAGCTTGTCTACACTAATAAGCTTGGATGTGAGTGGGGGCCATAAACTCCACCAGTGGGCCCGATTAAATGACAATGACAAGACTAAGAGCACAAGATGAGATCAGGCAAACTTGTAAGCTAATAATTAAGAGAGGCCGCATTAGAAGTTTAATAGCTCTAATTCCATCTACGAGTACGAAGCCATGTGTTGCTGCGAGTATTATTTATCGAGGTATTTCTATCGTCAAATTGATGGTGTGGATTTTATATATAACTATTTATAAAAACTTCGGCGATAATTATTTTACTATTATTTATAGAGTGAATTTTCGAACCGGTTAATGAATTAATACACCAAATAACAAGTTTTATTAATTTTCTATAATAAAGCTGGACAAGATTTATATTTGTGAAATGTCGGGCAAAGGTTATTTTCATCATTTGCAAGAACGGAAAAAAAAAGATTTAAACATTGTTTTCAATATATGTTGAAAAATATTGCTTTAGTTTGAACGTAAAAACTGTGGGTAAAAGGCCAAAAATGTCACTGTAACATATCTAACACGTTCAAGAGGAAAAAATTACACTGTACATGAACAGTATTCAAGGGGGAAAAGCATTACAGCGGTGGCTAAAAATTTTACTAAATCATATTCGTAGCAAGAATATTATTTACTGTAGTATAAATATTAAATTTGAGGTTTTGCAGCTTTTGCTTTTAAAATCGAAGTATAGTAAATATCCAATAAATTTCACATGTGATCACAAGCATGTATATATAGCATAACAGAGTTAAAGAGTGGTTATACAAAAATCTGTGTTTTATATAACATGATTAAGTCTCGCTAGGTTAATGGTATTTTTCATGTAGTACGTATCTATGTTTTTGTTGGTACTTATTGGTTAATAGGTTTCCTTCTCTTCTAAACTTCCATAAATTATTAGATTTAGACCTTGGTCTTTGTCTCATCAGCCCTCAATAATTAGACATGACAGGCACACACAAAAAAAAAACAACAAGAAGCAATGCCTCTCTGAGTCAATAATAACTGTTATAAGTAATAAAATCAAGATAATTTAAGCATTCACTAGGTCAATTTACTTCTACACCTTTTGTGCTCTATTGTATTAATTCAGATTATTTGGTTTATTCTTTGGATAATTATATCAAGTGTTGCTTATGGTGGGTAATTGATGGAAATTAACTTCAATAAAGGCATTCGTGGAGTAGCCTAATGAGCTTTTTAGAGATCAAATGTGATAAACCTACTCCCCTTAAAAGTGGGAGTTTGAGAAAAACTTACAAGTGAGCGTTTGAGAAAAACTTTCATTAGACAATATTGCCCTTGATTTTTCTAAATATCAAATTATATCCTATCCTAGTTAATAGAACTCTTTAAATAGATCTATTACACATTATTTGTGATCCTATCCTAATTGATAGAAATATCTTTAATATATTCTTGACAATCCAAAAGTTATAAACAATGTTCTTAAAAATCTAAAATTTAAACAAACTACCCTTAAATCAAAAAATTACAAACAAAGAAATCAAAAAATTCAAAAAGTCATTATAACTACAAAAATTGTAAACAGTCTCTTATACAACTACAAATTACAAATCGCTATTTAAAAATTCTAAATATCACAAAGATGAGGACCCCATGAAAAGCCTAAAAATTAAAAAAACACCTCCTAAAATCTAAAAATAAAAAAACCCTGAATATTTGAAAATTTTGAGCAACCTCCTGAAGAATACGAAATTACAGGCAGAACCCTAAACTTTAAAAGTTACTAACAATTTCATCACCAAAAATTTTATAAATTATGAAAAATAGCCTAAAATATGAAAAATTTTGAACAGTCCCCAAAACAAATAGAAAATATAGATAACACCTTGAAAATAAAAAATTACAAATGACATCCTTGAAAAAGCTTCATTTTATATAAAATACCTTAGAAAAATTCAAAAATTACAAAAAAACCTTGAAAATCAAAACAATTTGAACAGTTCCAAAAATAATTTATAATTACATACAACACCCTAAAATTTAAAATTTATGGACTTCCAAATTTTGAAATAACAGAAAACAACTCAAAAAAGCAAAAAATAAAAAAAATGTCCTGAAAATATGAAATCTTCAATCACCCCTTTGAACTATTTGAAACTACCACCAAATATTCAAATTTTACAAACAACCTTTTGAAAAGTCTTTGACAAATACAAATATTATAGTTGTCTAATAAATTATTTGTGAAAGATTTATCAAATACTTCTAACTAAAAAAACTAACTTTTATATGAAATACCTCTAAAATATTTGAATAAAGTTGGAATATCATCAACCATTAAATTATGGATGTCTAACAAATTCTCTTGAAAGATTTGGGTGAGGTATCATATAATTTAGGACTTAAACTCTATAGGGTTAGCGCTAATTGTTAATATCATTTTCCCGGTCTACATTAATAAGATAGTGACCGAGTTTAACTTGCAAGCTTCAAAGAAGAAACTTATTCCTTGCAACATGAAGTCGCTCTTTCAAAGAAAATATCACCTCATACAGATAAGGCATTAGAAAGAATAAAGCAATGCACATATGCTTTTGTCGTAGGTAGTGTTATATACGCAATGTTGTGTACCAAGCTAGATATTGCTCAAGAAGTAAGTGAAGTTAGTAGATATTAATCTAATCATGGAGTTATAAATATCTTAAATAAGCAAAACATAATTGTTTAATGTTTGGTGGTGATCCTTTAAAAGTTTAAGGACACACTAATTCTAATTTCCAATGGGATCTTAACGATAGAAAATCTACATCAGGGTTTTTTTTGCGTTAAATAATGAAGCTATTAGTTAAAATAGTTGTAAGTAAGAAACTATAGCCAATTCTACAACTAAAGCGGTGTATATTGCAGCTTGTGAAGCAGCAAAAGAAGTCATTTGGATTAAAAAATTCATGCAAGAGTTAGGTGTTTTTTCATGCAAGAGTTAGCTTGTGAAGCAGCAAAAGAAGTAATTTGGATTAAAAAAATCCATGCAAGAGTTAGGTGTTTTTCTGACTATCGAATCTCCCATTACTTTTCATTTTGATAACAGTTGGTTGCCCAAGCTAGAGTGCTTAGGGCTCATCATAGATCAAAACACATTGAATGAAAGTATAACTTGGTAAGAAAAAATGGTAAGAAGGAAATACAAACATTCTTAAAATTGCATTTGCCGATAAGGTGGCAAACCCATTGACTAAACTTTAAGTTAAAAGGTGCTTGAGAAATATATTGACAAGATGAATTTAAAACTTATATCGAATGGGTTCTGAGCTCAGGTGAGACTGAAAGATGTATGCTCTACAAAGCTGATAAATAAGAGTTTATGTGCATATTCATAAAAAAAACCTTTAAAATATAAATTTTTTACACAACCTTATGAATGATATGAAATCACAGACAAAAACATGAAATTTAAAAATTACTAACCTCGAAAATTTTTAAAAATTATAAAACTCACCCTAAAAATATAAAAAATTTAAATAATCCCCTAAACAACTTGAAATTATATACAATACCTTTAAAAAAAATTAAAATACAAATAATCCTCTTAAAAATCTAAAAATTATTAAAAATACCTCAAACTATCTAAAATTTACCAATAAATACCTAAAAATTAGAAAATTTTGAACAATACCATGAACAATCTGTAATTACATACAACACCCTAAAATTTTAAAAAATTAAAAACAAGCATTTCAAAATCTTAAGTTGCAGAAAACATCCTGGAAAAAGTGAAAACAAAAAACATCCAGAAAATAAAAATTCTTCAATCAGCCCTCTAAATAATCTAAAACTATAAAGAACCATTGATTATTCAAAAATAACAATTAATCTCTAAAAAGTCTTTAAAAATATAAAAAACATACCAAAATTAAAAATTATTAAAAAAATCTCGAAAATCTAAAATTTTTATTTTTTCCATTGCACAATCTGAAATTACAAAGTTTGAAAATTGGGAAAACCCTTAAGAAAATATAAAAATTATAGATGGCCTTATCAAACAATAAAAATTACAAATAGCTGCCTGAAAATTAAAAATTACAAACAAGCTCCTAGAAAGAAAATTTTAAACTCTGGCCTTAAAATCAGAAAGTACCAAAATTAGTTGTTAAGCATTTGCTATATAAGATAAAAGTTCTTTGATATGTTTGTTAGATCAAAGCTCTAAAATTATAAGTTAAAATTTTGGATATGTTTGTTAGATCAAAGTTCTACATTTTGTAAGGCATAACTAAATTTAATGCGTTATCAAGTTAAGTATTAGTCTATAAAATATTATCATCATCAAATAGATGTTTATCAACATGAATTTATTTCGTGCAATAAATCATATGGTAACCATGAACTATTTTACAAATGAGTTACAGTAGAGACATTATTTGATTACGTGCAATGCACGTGAATCCCACCTAGCATACATAAAGCCATCAGTTTGGGCAGAAATTGGATAACTGAGTGACCTTCAAGAGACAACTTTTATCAAGAAGCTATCTTGTTTATTATTATGTTCAAGGTAATGCAAAACATAATATCTGGCAAGGAAAATTAAGTACTCTTTCCTGCTATCAAAAACAAAATTAATGCTTAATAGTGACATAATCACTTCTCATCTATCTATTAAAGTTGACCACTTGAAGATGATCTTCCCTCAATTACTCACTCGTTAAATGAGTGGATAAATAGCAAGCATATCACTATCAAAGATAAAAATTTATCCTTGTTACTAAAGGTACCTGTATTCTTCAATTTGGACAGTCTTTCAGGCATCAATTATCTGATACATAAGGGCTCCCCCAATTTTAGCTCTCCAAGATATTGACATCGGAGGAATCCAATACAGTATAACAATAGAATGACATCACATATATATGAACTATGCGACGGTGATAGGATCAACAATGAAAGGAAGCATCCTAATCCCTATCCATATCTCTGGGTAATGTCAAAATCACATATAGCCAGCCCGCAGAGTTGCCACAGCAGCGTAATGCCTCTCTACGCTTCTGTTGGGAGACGATCCAGAGCGAAATAGTCCAGTGTTCGAATCCAAAGCAGGTAAAAAAACTCTCAGGCCAGCGCTAGCCACGAAGCGCAAGCGCAGGTTAGTCTCATCTACTACAGTAAGGCATGGGGATATCTCATGGGCGGGGGAAAACTCACATCAAGCCTTGTTCCTAGTTTTGTCACTATGCTCTACAATCAATTTGGTAACTGCTGCTGATTTCAATTTCGTTGTCTTCTATTCTAATGCGCTTACCGCCAAGAGACAAGTTATATAATGTGAAAAATACAATGGAATGGGCAAAGCAACAAAAAGAAGAGAATGAAAGTAGTACCAGAGTACTAATTACAGGAACATTAGGCGCTACTTTCTTATAAGTAACTCTTTACTGAAATTAAATCATAGAATGCAACTTCATGTCTCAAGATTTGAGCATTGTAGGATTCAGACCATGAAATTTGATGTGCATATATAATTCCTCAGATCGAACCGTATCTCCTTTCAGCAGTTCTCTGTGTTCCTTGTCCTGAAGTTGATCGATCCCATGATGCTTGGTCTACGAAATTGGCACTGATATCATCGCCTAGAGGGTAGCGTCGAGGCCCGCTTACCTAAATATTATAATTTTAGAGATAAAAAAATCATAAAATCGTAGCAGTAAGAGTTCTTGTTAACAGAAAAAATTCTAGTGAACTTACAGCTTCCAAACATGCACCCAAAATCGTCATTCCAGGCAGAGCATCGAGTCCACGCTGCATAAAAAGTAATCAGCTATTTCATATGCCAGAGAGTAAAATTTTTAAAAAAAAAATAGAAAGACAACCAACCTGATTTTCTACACGGGTCTTGTATATAAATCCTCCGCAGCAGGATATTGTTGATAATACTATGGCACTGCATGAGACGACATTATGTTAATAACACAATTAGACATAAATCCCAGCATCAGATTTGAGATGCCATTGCTAAGTTTTATCATATTATGTATAAACAATTTATGAATCAAGTGTTGGTTGCTGAAATCACCATACACGCAAGAAAATATTCCGAATGTAGCCCATCCTCTTATAGCATCGTTCTCTTGCCCTTGCCTATAAGCTTCAAGAAAGAAGTCCCGTATGAGTTAGTAGACCATTTAGATGTTGACGCGAACTTATTTGCGAGCAAACAAATCACATGACAACAGAAAACCAAAATAACCTCGACATTGTTAATAATAGAGAAAAGACATAAGAGGGAGATAGGAAGAAGAGGTGGGCACGGGGAGTATGCTCTCAATATATGAGAAATTCCATTTATAATAATAATCATAATTTCCCATCATTTCCTCATAAGAATGTATAAATAATTCATTTATTACCAAGTACTAACCACATGACTTTGTTAGGATGAACTCAATTGGATTATAACCCTCCACCGGAATGGAAATGTTAACTGCGTATGGTGTTTTCCGAGCTTTCTCACCTACAGACAAAGCCAGGAGAAGCATAAGAAAACTTATAATGACATCAGAAAAAGAAAAAGGAAAGTGTTAAAGCATGACCATACATCTCCAATTTACTATGAGAATTGAAGGAGACAAAGTGGTAGGGGCACTGCCACTTGCTCCCGAGCCTGACAACTTCACTTCTAACCCATCCTTTGGGTTAACCTGTAAAATGAAAATTATGAAACATAGAAAAGGTTTACCACCCAACAAAGAGTAAATAAAAGCGAACTTTTACCTTAAAATTTGGTTTTCCAACAAGGCCAGAAAGAGAAGAAATTGCAGTAAGATAAAGAGCAACGGACGTCTGTTCAACTCCAAAACTGCAGAATGTATAAAAGCCAAGATGTATTGGTGACAATGAAAAATTCTAAGAGCCAAGACTGATAGGCCTATAAACTTAAAGAACATGAATAAAGGATCATACTTCATCAAGGCTCCTCCACCCAAATGATCAGCACGCATAAAAAAACAAAGTATTACTGAAGAACACCATTGAAGAACTTGTTACTACTTTACCAGAAAGCTTCATTTATTACTATTTGAAATCTGTTTAATTGATGAATAATGCGGACAGAACATCGCCAAAACTTCGTCAACCCCTAGCCAAAATATACACGTACATTTCCAACTTCACCAACAATATTGTATACGAGGGAGATAAAGAACTTGTTACTACTTTACTGGAAAGCTTCATTTACTACTATTTGAAATATGTTTAATTGAGGAATAATGCAGACAAAACATCACCAAAACTTTGCCAACAATATTGTACATGAGGGAGATAAAGAGAGTAACAACTCGATATCTGAATGCTATTATTTTAAGTTCATCTAGTCAACATATACTTACTGTTGACCCAAAAGCAGGTCAAAAAAAGGTGCAGGTCACAAAAAGGTTCCTTGCGTTTCATTAACCGAAAAGCAATATCTGTAAAAAGTTGTCCAAACAAAAGTCTCATATATTTTTTCTTATAAGTCAGCCACTTACTTCTTATCGACTTGTATTCAGAACTAGGCTCAAGTGAATCATACTCATTATATATTAATTGCTAACTTAGGAACTAGGACAGACCTTCACTATAGACTATAGAGGATATAACTAATAATGTGTGCAGTCTAAGGTATGGGTTTCCTAGAAGTTTCCAAGTACAATAAAACCTTTATGAGGACTTGGTAATCGAATACCGTCTCACAAAAAAGATTAGCATCTATGACCAAATAGAGTTGATGATTCCCAGAAAATAATAATAATAATAACATCACACCTGAACTGATCATCAAGTTTTTCAAAGCCTAGCTGTGTCATTCCATTGTAGACCTAAGAAATAAGATCAAATATTTCATCAGAACCCACCAGTAAAGCTTGCCTATAATCACAGCAAGAATAAAAGAAAAAAAAGAAGAGAAAATAAAGAGA
>NC_033799.1:12857200-12886747 GCF_001876935.1 Asparagus officinalis | reverse complement strand
CAGGATCGAGGATGAAATCCAACAGTAAACCCCTCAAATACTCGCGGACCACGTTTCACACATGGAATCGCAAGTTCGACAACAGCCCTGGATTTTCAAGAAAAGAATAGCACATAACAAAAAGTAGGCGAGTATTACACAACCAAAGTATAAAGGAATTTAAAATGTAGAAAACTAAAAATTTAATGTATAGAAGAAAAATGCATGACTAAAATAATCAAAGAAATCCACTTCTTATTGTTTTAACTTACAGATAAATGACTAGATTTTCCTTAACATTTAACCTGTTGTCCTAAAGTAATTTAACAGAACAATAATTTTTTTTTGTTTTTTCAACTCTTTTTGCATCTCTGATTTTATCAAGAACCCTGTCTCCCATCTAGATTTTGGTCAATTGTTGTGTCTGACACCTCATCTTTGTGTCGGCTCACTGACACTTGTGTCCATGACTTGAAACACAACACAGCGCAGCATGAATGAAAAAACAAGTGATAATATTAATTTGCACAAGATAAAATGGAAGCTGTGCCAAGACACCTGCAAGCTGATTTATCATATGATATATTGCATATACAGCCAAGATCACCTGCAAAACATGTAAAACAAAAGGATTATCATATATCCGTTCAATGAATTTCATGCACAACAGACACATGCATGAAGTGGCTCGATGCCATGTAACCAGCTTAATAAAAAAAGCCTGACTATGAAATAGAGAACTATTTCAGTGAAGATAACTCTGTTATCATAGATTCCTTTGAAGAGAGAAGTCAAAAGAACTTGATTGACTTTATTGGGCGTTTAGAGGTTGTTACACAAAATCCTTCTATTTGAACGGTCTACTAAGAATATATTTTTATTCATGTAATCAGCTTAGGAAATATACCACTGGTAGGAGTGACATTTTACAGAGAAGGGATACAACTAGATAATGGAAGTTGTGATTATACAAGTAGGGAGGTAGGCTGATGAGTGCAAATGCATTTCAAGTATGAAGCCTTAGAAGTTAAAGATACATGTTGCATCAACTGAAATCGATAAAATTAAAATAGTTTTTAACCTAAATAAATATTATTGACTAGGGAAAGGTACTCAATCCTTGCTCACTGTAACTTTTTTCTCATACATAATTCTGGAATGAATCTCAGAAAGAACTGAAACTGCATATTACTATTGTAGAATGCAAGCACATACAAATCAAGCAAGGGTGACCACAAGGATCTATGCCAAAGAAAGATTGTCGCAGTTAAATGTCATGCAAAGATAAAATGGCAACTGAAGGATAGACAGGATACCTTTACATGCTCCATTTAAGCAGCCTCCACATAAGATGTTTAACTGAAATGGCAAAGATGAAAAGTTAAATAAAAGACGAGTACATATTAAAATTTTAGGAAGTCTACAATTACATATAAAAGAATCAAGTTATATGCAGGCCAACCTGAGCTGTACGTCCCATTTTGTCAAAGCTATACTCACAATTCTGGAGATCCCCATTATAAAAGTTCTGCAGGTTTTAAATATCATACAGATTAAACAGAAATGATAATGTCAAAACAGTACAGCATCGAAATTATGAGTTGTATAAGGTGGTCTATTCTTAGAAAATTCCGAAACTAACACGAAGCTACACCAAGTTCATATTAATCAAACCAGTCAAATTGTGAACCCCTGCCATCATTTCAACCAAATTGTATGGTTTATGATTAATTACAGAAAAAAAACATGTAACATTCACAAAAAAAAGCAAATTTCTTATACTGCTAAAGATTGAAATACAATAATTATATACATGTAGAACAAGGAAAAATAGGTAAAAATTAGTCCTAACGTAATAAATGCTTGTATGGTTATTCAACAAGGCTATCCTTTTTTTTAATGAATAATATACTATAAGACTAGTCTTGAGAGAGTTCTTACTTGGACAAAGTCCAAAGATCCAGAACCCGCTACGAAGTAATGTGAAGTTGCATAACGGCCAAAATCGACATAACCCTGCAAAATTGAAAGCATGTATGAATTATATACTATTTAGAAAGAAGGTTTTACAGGATGAACATCAGTTTACAATATCAGAGGTTGGCATCATGAGAATCATATTCAATTGCATCATTAAAAGTGGACTCGCTGGTAGACATATAGCCTGTTATACTGTTATTAAGAACATAATGAACTTTAATAGTAACTTGTTAATATCTGCTAGCTACAAACAAAATGTAGGAACAAATCCATTTTATACAATAACAGAACTGCGCTTAATGTATCATTTGTATGTTGATTTTCTCTCCTTCTGGAGAACATAATGATGAAACTTATTGGATCAAACTGTCATTGTGTTAGGTAGGTGAGTCAATAATTAAAGTGAAACAAGAGAGCAGCATGTTAAAACAGCTAATAAGGTGATGATAGGCTGCCTTTGAGCAGTAAGGTTTAGCTAAATTCATTCCTTTTTCCTCCCAGTGAAATTTTCTTCCAAAAAAGGCATATAGGAAGACACGATAAAAGATGCATGTGTATAGCATAACTAATTGTAACAAAACTTAGGTTGTAATATCTCAGCATGGATCTACATGTGTCAAATACTAAAGAAAATATACTATTAGATTAATGATTTGGTTTGTCATCCTTAAAGACCAAGGAGCAAAGCAAATTAATAACTTTTATTTTTCTAAGGAATCATGCTAAAACGCTAAAACAAGAGATAATGGCTTAGGATTGTCATTGTATATAAATCATGCTTAAAAAGAGATGCTATTTTGTTCCACTCCATTTGTGGCACTGGCACAGCTGTTTATAATTCTGTTGTTAGACTGTAAATGCCTCAGTGGTCTCAGAGTCTGACAATTATCCATACACAAATAAATGAGACATGCATGTATGGATGAGCTGCACTGAAATTACCCTAATGCCCACTGACAATTATCCATACACAAATAACTGAAGAAATATAGTTCCAGTACAATACTTATGAGTTTATATGATATACCGCCTGAGACCTGCTCTCAACATCTTTACAGAACCTCACAACGAAATCAGCATCCTGTTTCATAACAATGTACCACTATGAGTTTCTGGCAGAAAAAACAAACATGTAAAGTTGGAGAGGATATTTCTATACATAATAAAAATAATTCCAACTTAAAGAACAATAAATATTTATAATCAGAAGAAATAACATGTAGTGCGGTCCAATGTATCATCAACACCTATGTAGAGATTTAAAAACATCGACCAAATCTAGTAAGTCATTCCAATATTGAAACTTAAACTCTTCATGATTAATTACCACCTGATATACGCTAACTATATCCTATTTTCTTCAATAATCTTGGAAGAGTCAAAAGTGCAGCTCATATTATATCTTTGGACAGCACTCAAGCAACTCTTCCAACCAGGATGCCTATAACAAAAACTTTTTCACACTTACAATATACAGCTCAGCGTGTAGATTATAGTATCTATTTATCAGTTCATTGCACTATGTCACCTGTAGATTATAGTAAAATTGCTGAAGTCATGTCAAATAGGACAATAACACTTAATAACAAGTCTCAACATGTAGAAAGGAACTTCAAAGATATAATTTGATACAGTATATCTCAATTTTCCAAAAACTAGCTAGAATCTATTTTAGCAGTTGTTGAGAAGGGGAAGAGTTATTAACTTAAAAAATGACTCATGAATAAGGACATCATGTGACCAGAAAAATGTAAAGATATCATTTGGTACAGTATATCATTTGATACAGTATCCAATTTATCTCAAAGGACATGTGATATTGTGATTCAACAGTAAATTAAGCACCATAATGAGGACATCCTGTGAAGGAGATGCACAAAAAAGGAATAATTCAACTGTTGAATTGATTAAGTGCCGCATATCAAGATTTATATTACAAGAAAGGTTATTCCAACATGCAAATTGCAAATTAATGAAGGAAATGCACAAAAAGGTTTCCATGGAAAAATCATGGTTAGTATTTAGCTCTTACCTTGCCCTCGTATTCAAAGGGATGACCAATCCAGTCTGTCTGATTAGCAGCTTAGAATGAAACACTTCCAATCGATATTATGGAGATTTGAGTGTGTGCATATGTGAATGTGAATCACAAATGAATTATATAGGATACAAAATCATAAAGGTGACTGCTGTTGTCAAGAGCATAGCAATTTGAACTGGGGACCGTGACTGTGGCAGCAAGCGGCAAGCGAAAAATAATCCCTGTAAACGGAGTAAATAAGTCATTAGTTCACTAAGATATAACTGAGCAGTGCAATCACTGATCTGGTGTAAAAAAATCAATAAATATTTTGTTTTATATATCAGTGCTTCAGGATTAGTAGTTTTGTTGTCGTCCTGGACAAGTGACACAGTTCAGGCCCTAGTCATGCCTATTCATGAATTTTGCTCATCATGGCATTCTATCTGCGCACTTTTAATCCACTTATTTCAATATCCATGAGTTGCTATATACTGCAGTCTCCAGAAAGGTTTGGCTATTGTTGTGCAGCAACAAAGAGACATGACTATTTTCTCAGTTATAAGCATAGTGGCTTATGTACTGCATAAGAGATAACATAAGGATGACAGCATGCTATCTTAGCATATTATATGGGTAGTAAAACTCATTCTAAAAATTTAAAAATGAAAAAAGACTGACTTCAATATTTCAAATTTTCAGTCTACTTGGTTAGTATATCAGTTCTTAAAATTTTAAAAAAAAAATTAATAAAGGATTTGAAGATCTAACTAACTGGATACATCTCTAAAACTTAGATTACAAAGGAGATGAGAATGTCCTATTCAGGACACTTACCTACAAGCAAACACAAAATTGAGCAGTCCAGTAGATGAGTTGTCTGAGAGCCTCCACCATGCAACATTTCTGCCAAAAATAAAACCATTGGGCAGTGCACCATGAGATGAGTTGCTCACCAAACACATAAATTGGAATTTATTCTCAGCTTTTGTCCCCCCTTTGTGAAAAGAGGTTATAGCCATGGTGCGAACACCAAGCCCAGACCTCTTGCATGAAAGCAAAGGAATTTATCACTGTGGTCCAGAAGCACTCATTAGAATGTCCATGTTCTAAGGCTTTCAGCTTAGCATAGCTGACTAGCTTATAAACTCAGCATTGACGTACTTTAAAGTTCAATTCTACCATCATCATGCATAGATCCTAGCACCTTATGTACCAAAAGTCTCAGCCTGCTTCATTTTTCGGAAGCAATACTAGCCTTTCAGTAGAAAGTCCACATCCACCACCGCTTAAAATGTGCACCTAGCTTAAAATCTTAGTACATGCTTGGCCATGCCCTAAATTATACTCGTCAATATACAATCTTAATTATGAAATACTAAATGGCTCATGGTTCATCCTCTAAAGTTGGTTTGCTTCCTTTCTTTGCGTGTCGACTTTTCTATTGCCAAGAAAAATCTAAAACATGAATAAGAATGGATGAGAACGCATTTTTTACTGTCACATAACATTTTATATAAACGATTTAATATCCTCAACCCTTGCATTTTAGAATAGATACAATTGCATATGCCGAAATACTAGTAGTACCTAATTGAAACACTATGGCATATATTTTCCTAAACCATCATCATATTGTATTAAAATAACTAAACCTTATTCTTCAAAAAATTGATTTTCTTAAAAAAAACTTGTCTTTTTAATTTTCGTAAAAGCAGTCGAACTTCAAAGATTCGACAGAACCAGCGAAATAAATGGATACCGAAGTTGGGGTTGATTTATTGAACGAAAACCCTAAACATTTTAATTTTCAAAATCTCGAGCTAATGGCTAGAGAATCAACGAAATCGAAGGGAATAAATGAATTGATCAATTAACTAGATTGAATCAACCTAAAGCGAGCGCAGAATATAGCTATCTAAAAAGTTAAGAAATTAAATATTAAAAAATTAAAGGAAAAAAAGGGAGAAATTTTACCTGGTGCGGGCGAGGGAGCATCTGAAGGAAGCTGTCTTCTTAAAGCTTAGAAAGAATTTTTTTTCTCATATAAACCCTTATCTTTTTTATGTTTTATGTTATTAAAAAGTTTGAATTTACACAATTTGTTTATTAAATGTTTTGCACTTAATGTAACATTTTTTTTACTAGTTGCGCTGTAATTCCTACAATATCAAGTAGTATATCTCTTTAAATTGGTGGAAGATAAATAGTTCGCCTTATTAGATGATGTCATCTAAGCACATAAGAAATCTTTGATTTTTCATTCGTCTAATTTATTTCCAAGTTAGATTATGCAATATTATTATTTTTAAGTTATTTCTGTATAAGACCATGTTGACGTATGTTTCTTGATTTCTTGAAAACAAAAGCCATTGCCACCAAATCTCCAACTATTTTCTGCTAAAGTTTCCTTTTATCCAATTTAATTTGGGACAAATTTTCAATTTCGACATATTTAGAACATTTATTGCACAAATCGATCCTTTTTGTATTTATTTTTCAAATTCGACTCAGTTTCAACCAGGTGGTTAAAATTGGATCGAATTTAAAAAATAAGTATAAAAAAGGTATATTTTTACAATTAAGTTTGTAAATAGGTTGAAATTGAAAATTTATCCTTTATTTTGTTTTAACATCATCGTAATATAAATCTGAAGAAGGGGAGGGGGAAAACACTCTTAAACCAAGTACTGGATAAAATACATGTTTACAGACGAAGCCCACAGATGACGGATATAACTCGGTAAGAAATTATTCGACTAAATGATCATTAAATCTAAATTCCAAATATTATAGACTCGAAATTTTACACGTCAAATTATCCTCTCAACTCAACATTTTCCTCGCTGATTGTCGATAACAAATGCTCTGCCTGCAAATTTTTTCTTCTAAATCATAAATAACATTGTACAACAACATCTTCACAAAAGTTGCTTGCAACATTTTTTTCACCCTGCTCCCTTAATCTTGCAGATTACATCCCGCGCTAATTCTCAGTTATAACCAGTAGCCAGCACTTTATTTCCACTGCAGCATCTCCAATGCCTTTTTATGCAGCTCAGGATCTCCAGCTGCTGCCACATTAAAACCTAAAACAAGAGATCCAAACATAGATTGAATATGAGGAGTGATATTTCAAAGGGTCAATTGCACGTAGACTCCCTACAGTATCATTTTTTTTTTTTGAACTTTTTACCACTGTAGTTTCATTGTTGCAGATAGAACCCTCGGGTTAAAAAAATTTTATTACTCTTTACACTCAGATAAACTCACTAATTTCACCCAGAGGCAATATTTGCCAAAATTTCACGAGGGGTAAAAGTGCCAAATTTTACCTATAGTGTCTATCTGCAACAACGAAACTACAGAGGTTGTAGTGCAAAACAGTGATATTATTTATAGGGGGTCTATGCGCAATTATCTCTATTTCAAAACTAAGGACCAAACGGAATTTATACAGTGACGCCTTACTCGTTGCACTTGAATTAGAAGATGCCTCCCATTTAAGATTATTTCCTTTCCAGTCTGTGATTGATCCACCAGCACCTTCAATTACCGGTACCAGAGAAAGAAAATCATAGGGCTGTACGTCAAGAGATTTTTCAATGTCAGAACTTAAAACGATTAAGTATAAAACTTTAAACAAATGCATAAAACGTGCATCTTCCAGATAGAAAAGGCAAATTTCAAGGATTCAAATATCACCTTAAGTCCTGATTCAATGACAAGATCCACAAAACCAGAAGCCAGAAGCGCATAGGCATAACAGTCACAGCCATACAGTGGTACTTTCACCTTACAGGGAAAGGCCGCAAGATGAAGGATCAGAAGACTTTTTTTTTATACATGGCAAACTTTAACAAAAGAGACATATATAGCTTTTATACAGTTTCTCTATACTTGACAAGTTACTGGCTTCACTCGTATGTACAAACCTCATTCCTGACGCGAATAAAAGCCTCTTCAGCCTCCCCATTGAAGAGATGTGGACTTGTAGTATACCTAAGAAGAAAACAGTTTCATATTATTGGTATATTAAATAAACCATGTAACTATTTCGTGCTGATATTTTCAGACCATCAACAGTCATTTATATAGTGACATAAGATTTTATGCATTTGCTTGGTGCAGGCACAGTTGGTATTTAGTTGTTTACAGAGGTCAATGTTAATGGACTGCTGGGAATCTTGAGACAGTTGCCAATTTGGTTATTGCTGGGGATGCAGAAACAGTGTTAATTAATTAGGAGATGGACTGAGTGTACAACAGCATACTTTTTACCAAAGTATTAGTCATTGAAAGAGACAGCAAAAAGAGGCAATCATTTCTCAGCTTCCAAATGGTTTTCTAGTTATAAATATACTTACATATAGGCTTCGGAAAGTTTGCTACAGGGTCGTGTAGAAACTTCTCGTCCATTCAATGTAGTTCTTCTTCCAGTCATCCCAATCCATCTTTCCTTTAGAATAGGTTGGTCAATGATGCCAATAGTCTGAACGTTTTTAAGAACATGCCAATTTTCAACATGCAAAAAGAGTAGCAATCATTTGGAAATTAATATAACCTGGTAATGACAATGATCAAATAAGAATTCATTGCTCTTATACAGGTGGCCTTAGAGCGCATATAATTTTACGAACAACTGAGTTAAGAACTAATTCATGAAAAATAAAGGGAAATATGGAGAAAACAAAAGTACCAGTGCAGTTCACATTTCATGCTGTAGGTCACATGACTCTTAAATTTTAATAAGATGAGATAACGCATTTCTTTTACCTGAGAAAGAGACCATATTGGTCAAATTGGTGATGGCACCCAATCTTGGCATAGTTATAGACTTATAGTAAAAATAATAATAATGTGCTTTCTATGTGGCTAATAAGGAATCTACACTTATCATTGTCAGTGGCATCTCTAAGGAGGATACTTGTGTCAATCGCAGCTCCTGGTGTCTTTTATTTCTTTTTTATGTTTTGATTTTTATTTTTATGGAAAGGCCCAGAAGATCTTCGCTAGGATCGCTAAAGGCAAATAGTAAACTTAGTTTAGATGCATTATCCTGAAATTGATTAGTAAAAGTAACAAAGCTAAAATGCTTTCATTTAATATAACTTGGAGTGTCTTTTATCTCTTGGGGCCATTTTCATCACCAATTCCACGCAGTTTACCCGTACATACACCATTCCCTCCTCCTGGTCTGTACCAAGTACCAACCACCAAACCCATTATAACTCCTCAGAGTGCAACTTGCGGTAAATGATAACCATTTATAATAGGCTTTCCACCCCAAATTTTGACCTTACGAAAGTTAATTTTGAGTGATGGTTCTTGGAGTTGAAGTCTGTTATGTACCAGAGGACTAAAGTAACCACATGCATATGGCTAGCAACACGAAGCACAGAGAACTCTTACAATGTACAAATAAAAGCTTCCATATGATCTCAGTTTCAACCATGCACAATATTTCAAAGTCAAATGTATAGGTGAGCAAGTTGAGCCATACCGGTTTGCCTTTATGCAAAAGGGCGATCAGAGTACCGAACAAAGGTTTTCCTATACGTCAAAACAGAACAATGGTCAATGTTTGATGTTTCTTTGAAGTTTCCAGAATCCACGATATCGAAAGAGAAAATTCAAGAAAACATTACCGGTAATGAAACTCTTAGTTCCGTCAATAGGGTCCAAAACCCAAACATAATCAGCAGATTCCTCCTTACACCTCCAACCATTTTCCTCCCCAAAACTGCATCAAATATCTAACTTGCGAAAATTGAGCTGCTGCTTCTTTTCGTCTCAAAAACATAATTTTAAGGAAGAACTAATCTTACATGGCATGAGAAGGAAATTTTTCCAATATAATAGAGACCATAGACTCCTCTGCATTGCGATCAGCAATCGTCACTGGACCTGAAGAAAAAGGTAATTTTACTTCAAAGAAAAAGGAGAAATGCAATCCAATGGCACAAAATTAGCATTAAAGTTCGTAAGGAGGAGAGCTAACATAATCTTTATTCCCTTTATGCAGTCCAAACTGCAAAGATTTTATTAATGAATCGTAGTGAGGACAGGTGTTATTAATCCTTGATAAAGGATCTGGAAGGAGAAATTCTTTTTTGGGTAAATTGCAGATAACCTCCTCATCTATGACTTCAGCAGTACTTATCACTCTCAACTGTTTTATTAGAGCGAATAATCCCTGAATTCATGAGGAGGAGGGGATTATCACGTTTATTCTTGTGAAAATAGTAATACACCGATGACCAAGCCTAATAAAATAACTGAGAGGTGAAAGTGCTACAGAAGACAAAGATGAGTGGGCTATTTGCAGCTTCACAAGGCTAGCATAACCATAATCGTAAAGATTCAATGACGATACAACAACATTATTTCATCAAAATCCATTCAAAACGATAAAGCTGGCATCTTTATTCCATAATCAACTATCATCACTAAAACATGAACTTTGCAAATTTATAAAAGCGAGACCTTTTAAGTTTTAATCAGGAAGAAGTGGTTATTGCACCTTTTTCATAAAATGAGTAATTCTAAGACCCCCTTCGAACAAAGCCATTATCCCAAATCTGAAGGTCAGCTACATGAATCATATTCTTCCATTCTGTTCAATTCTGGGTCATTCCTCTTTCAAGTTAATTATTACCATATCCTTCTCAATTGCTTCCAACAAAGCTCTTTTAGGTCTATCACTAAATCTCTTCGCCCCCATTAACTATAACCTTATCACTTTTCCCTAACCCGTGCACTTCTAGATATTTGCTAATTTACCCCGAACTTCCGCCGCATTGAGTTAAACTAGAGGGAAGTTTCAGCTAAAATAACTACCATTAAAAAAAACTGAAATAACCTTAGAAGTTCATTAACATAGTTTTCAGATACGTTAACTCATCAATGTGAAAGATAAACGGGGGTACATTTGCAAATATGTTTTGATTTTGGGTACGTAGATTAAAAATAAAAAAAAAACGAAGAATCTTTTAGGCTCTGTTTGGTTTGAAGGGAAATAGAAGAAAGGAAAAGAAAGTAATTTTTCTTTGTTTGGTTTGGAAGAAAACGAGAAAAAAAATGAATCTTAAAATCACTGTAGAAAAAAACCCATATACCCGGTTCTTTTCCCCTTTCCTCACTTGATCAGAGTGAAAATGAGAGAGAGGGAGAGAAAATCCCGTTCGATGCCTCCTTCAAAATTCCTGTCTCCATCGCGACTCCATCCTCTCTCTCTCGATCTCTCGATCTCAAATCTCCTTGAGCTCTCTCTCGTCGTTCTCTTGGATCTCTCTCCCTCGACCTCTCTCGGATCTCCTTCATCCCCGCCGCCGTCGACATCGTCCGCGATCTCACCGGCTCCGATGAAGGCCTCCGCCCTCTCTCCTCCCGCTCCGACCGCCTCCTACCCCCTCTCTCCCGCCTCCTCCGAGATCCAGCGGAGCTCTCCGCTCCCGCGGCCGAAGCTCTGATCAATCTCTCACAGGATCATGGGATTCGGAGGAGCTTGTGTCCATTGGAACCGTGAGTACTGTTATGGATGTGATGTATAAGGTTGGGGATCGTAAAGTTGTGAGGTTGATGGTGATGTTGTTGGCCAATTTGACTCAAATGTCTATTGACAGATCGTAAAGAATGTGCATGCGACTATCTTTTCAGTTATTCTGCAGTTTCATCTGAGCCAGTTTTAAGTGGAATTTTCTGCAGTTTCAGGTTGGTTTACTCGTATATCATTGTCATCCGTATTGGAGAACTTTGCATAAATGTCTAGTTGAACATATTCCTAGCGAGGCCGATGAGATATTTTGAGCAATTTGCTCAGAGCGATTTAACAAAAACCAAACTTTCCTCAACTTGCTCAAAATGATGTTGCTCTGTCTGTTGAATTTTCTGTAATTCATTCGGGTTGCTTTGTGCGCTATATCATGCGTGGCTAAATTTCTCCGGCAAATGCTTAAACAGTTAAACATTTTTCTTTTTTGAAATTTTAAAGATAGTTGCATGCACATTCTTTACGATCTGTCATCTATATATCACTTTTGATTTCTTGCAGAGGTTCACTAATGTCTATTGACATTCTGTCTTTAATTAGTATCAATATTCAGAATTTGTATATATAGATGATTTGTAGATTCTTCAACCTGTACATTGGCAACTTTGAGTTTTGGGGTATATTATCAGAAACTAACAATCTGCATCATATATTTAGCAATATTTATATAATTCTCAAGTACTGAAGTTGCATTACCCAACATGGGCATCTATAGTTGAAAATAGGAAAACAAATGGATGATGTTCTATCTGAAATACGTGTTTTAACTAATTCCTAAATGTATGGCACTCTTGTATATATTGACAAACATAGTGTTTGGCACATGTAGGCGCGCACACAAATAAGCATTCGTATGTAATACAACTTGTCATTCATGTTGTTACCATATAGTAAAAATTGGACCTTGTAGCTAAAGTGGATTTATTCAGTATATACTCTGTTTGACCATAGGTGAAAACTATATCAATAGCTGGGGGGAAAAGGACACTAGAAGGTTGATCTATATCAATATATAGGATAATTCACTAGTATACATTTTGAATTATGATAACCCCTCACATTGGATGACTATAATTTGGTTTATTTTATTTACACGTGAAGATGGGGCTGTCTTTCACCAAGCTCTTCAGCCGGCCTTTTTCCAAGAAAGAGATGAGGATTCTTATGGTCGGTCTCGATGCTGCGGGTAAAACCACCATTCTGTACAAGTTGAAGCTGGGAGAGATTGTGACTACCATTCCTACTATTGGTATGTTGTATTATGTACACTGTCTACTTTATTTATTTATTTTCCACTAGTTGATGAAATGACATTCTTCATGATTCCTTAGTTGCTATTCTGTGTCTCGTTGTTACTTCTCTGGAAAACTTGAATTGTTTTGTTGTTTTGGTGGACTTAGTTATAGTTGACATAGCAAGTGAAGCAGTATGATAATTTTTTCGGCTCCGTTTGGATACCATTGTGTTTTACTTGTTTCTATGGTGTTTTTGCCAAAAATAAAACACCACACGTTTGAAAACCATGGTGTTTTTTGAGCTAAATCATCCTCAAACCAAAAACAAAACACTTATTTCAAAACACCTTTTAGGTGTTTTAAGTTTGGTGTTTCGGGTTTGAGTTTGAGAATGTGTTAATATAATATCTAAAATAATATATTAAATATAATTATTATAGAGTTATTATCAACATGCTTATTATATTATACTATACTATACTATATTATAGTTAACTTAATATATTAGTAATATTTGTTAAATAATATAAAAAGATAATAAATAAAATATCTTATATAATAATATAATAACATATTAAATACCAATATTTAATATGTTAATAATGTATTATATAATAATAAAATATAAATAAACTAATAAAAATAATAAAAAAGTTATTGATAATAAATAATAATATAATAATGATATAATAATATACTATACAATATTATAAATCACATAATATTATTAACTTTTTAATAAATAAATTAATAACTATAAAATATTATATAATAATAACATATTTAATAATAACATAAAAATATAATAATAATATTATAATAACATATTGTATAGTAAATGTAATATAATATATAAAATATTAATATATTATGTAATAAATAATATAATTTTATTATAAAGTAAAATAATTTTTTAATAATAAATAATTTATTGCTAACAAATGTTAATGCCAAAAATAATATATTCATAATATAATAATATAATATATAAAATATTAATATATTATGCAATAAATAATATAATTTATTATGTAAAATAATTTATAATAAAATAATTTATTGCTAACAAATGTTAATGTAAAAATAATATTTTTATAATATAATAATATTTATTTATATCATAAATACTATTTATTAATTAAAGTACTATTAATAAACTCTAATATATTAAAAACTATATTATATTATATAATATTAAAATATTTATAATATATTAAATTATTAATAACATACTAGTAATAACATGATAATAAGATTATTAATAATATTATATTATTATATTAATAATAGTATAATATTATATTAATAATAAAATAACATTATTATAAAAATATTAATATAATATACAACAATAACAAATTGATATACCAAAATAATTAAATATATAATTATTTAAAAATAATATGTAATAATTATAATATAATAATAATTGTAATTTAATATATCATATTAAAGTACAATATAATATTATAATACATTATACAATATTATATTGCATTACATTTAATACTTATAATACTATAATAATGTAAACTAAATATTATAACATTTTATTAATAATATATTTTATTATAATTAATATATAATATATTAATAATATGTTTAATACTAATGTTATAATTGGTCAAACTAGTGTCAACCAAAAATACTTAACATAGTGTTTTGAAAACATTTTAAGAGAAAAACACAACACCATGGTGTTTTCTTACAAAAACACAATAAGGAAAACACCATGGTATCCAAACAAAGCCTTCAAACTATCTAGCATTGGGTAGATATGTTTGTTCCTGTCTCTCTTTCAATTACTTTCTTACGGTTAAGTTGGTATTTCGATTATTTGGTTCAGGGTTTAATGTGGAGACTGTGGAATACAAGAACATCAGTTTCACTGTGTGGGATGTTGGTGGTCAAGACAAGGTATTTACTGATTATATATTGTTTATAAGAGTTGTAATGAGATTTGCACTAATCATTTGTACATATGTTCATGCATCAGATCCGTCCCTTGTGGAGACACTACTTCCAGAACACGCAAGGCCTTATTTTTGTGGTTGACAGTAATGACCGAGATCGTGTTGTTGAGGCTAGAGATGAACTACACAGGATGCTTAATGAGGTAAGTTTCCAAATCAGACTGTAACTGTAGTGTGAGGCTAGAGATGAACTACACAGGATGCTTAATGAGGTAAGTTTCCAAATCAGACTGTAACTGTAGTGATAGTCTCCGATTCTGCGAACTGGACAAGTCTGAGGATTAAACAAATAAAGCTAAGAAGGGATTATATTCAGGTAAAGCAAATCCCACTTAATGAAATAGCTGATGATATGTGGAGAGATTATTAGAAATATTTTCATTCTTCAAATAAAAAGTAAATGTGCTTTATTTGCTCTTTGTGTTTTCACTATATTTTGTTAAATCGCATTTAAATGGGTATTCTCTCCATACTTTGTATCTAGTTGATTTCTACTAACACTACTACTGCTAATGACATAAATGGGTATTGCTCTTTGTGTTTTCACTTTGTATCTAGTTGTGTTTTCACTATATTCCTGTGTGATGTCCTGATAATATTCCTGTGACATTTGAGTATCGCCAAACTATGGCTACAATACATTTGCAAAGGGAGACAGCTTGCACTCATGTTCCCTGAACCAGCCCTGATCTGTACCAAAAGCACTAATCTAAAGAGGAGCTCAAAGAGAAAAGAACACAATTTAGACCATTATTATCTTTCCCCATCTTTTTATTTATTATTTGAGGTAGGTAACAGTATCTATTGATTAGCTTTGCTTAAACTAGTTTAGATGATGGAGCTTTAACGGTCCACTAAGCAACCATTTTTTCGAAAAGTATGAGTTTATTTTGGCATCAATTATAGTTGTAGGAGGCTTAACAGAAGAACAAATGAGTTGAAACACAACAATAGATACTTCAGTATCTCCCTACTTTTACAATACACACATTTGAGAAAGTGCTGATAATTACAGAATTATAGACAACAGATGTTTTGCTAAACTTCTTTTTTCAAAAAACTTGTGTTAAAAACTTATCTTGGGGATTAAGCTTGGATGGGCATCACACAATCTTGGTATCACTACTAGGAGGAAATTTAATTTACACTCTAATTACATGTTTGCATTTTACTACCTAGTTCATAAGTTTAAGGAGAGAAACTTGTGCATGTGTGCTTGCACGCATGCGTGCACGTGAGTGTGCATGTATCTACACCCTTGGACAACATAGCCTAATGGATTACACCTAGGATTTAGGGTCAGACCAAGCAACAATATTGGCATAGTTTTGTGCCACCGCAACATCTACACCCTTGGACAACGCATGAATTTCAACCTTAAAACTAGAACCTTTGCCAACATAAGCACACAACATGTTGCCCTCTTGGTTCCTAATAATGCCTCCCACAGCCATAGGGTCGCCAATGCAAGAACCATCCGCATTCAAAGCCAAAGAGCCATGAGCAGGTGGAGTCCAGAAGCAGGAGAACAAGGGTTTGGGTTTTGGTTGTCTAGGATTAATGCCAGTAGAGAGCAGGGAGTTAATGCCAAAAAGGGATGATCTCTTCATAGGCTTAACTTTAATATCTACGAGTTGTAAGATATCAATCACAACAAATCTAGCCTTCTTGTAATCTATATTTACCTGCCCATAGATGGAGTTATTTTTGAAGCTCCAAATTCGCCTGCATATAGCCATACAAGCCAGTCTCTCTAAGCATCTTCAGATTATATTCTACTTATTTGATTTTTTTTAAATTAATTTCAGAGGATGCAGGATGCGAGATCAATGTTTTGATGGGCTCGCTAGTCAAAAACCAAGGACTGCGGCATATTTCTCTCTCTCTCTCTCTCTCTCTCTCTCTCTGGTTAAAATCTTCTATATGAAATTGATTGTAATAGACTTTGTTAGTTAAGATTTTCTATATGAAATTGATTGTAATAAACCGTGTGACTAGAAATGGATTATACTTTATATTAGGAATATCATGACATTTACTTTAGATTTGTTTTGTTTCTTTAATTGACCATTCTTTCTGTAAATATTATGTGTGAGAAATGTTGTTCTTTAATTAGTGGAATTGTGGTTGTATTTCTGCTTGTTAATATTTACAAACTCGATGTTGATGGCCACTCAAGTTTTTGTGCAAGGAAATTGCCATTTTTTTTAAATACATGTTTATTAACATGTTACTTCCCAAGATATGTTATCGTAAATTTGACTTAATTTTCTTGAGTTAAGATTGTGCAAACATGTTCAGTAACTTGTAAATTTTTTTCAAAATATCGTAGAATCGCAATTTAATTTAATTATTTTTTATAAATTATTTAAAATCTAAATCTAATTCCAAAAAATATGAATTAATTTATATTGTGATAATTTTATTCCTCTTTTACTTAGAAAGGTAACCAAACAAGAGAAAATAACTTTCTTATTAATTTTCTTCTAACTTTCCTAACAATATTCTTTCTAACCAAACAATAAAAGGATTATCATTTTCTTTTCTTTTCTTTTCCTTTCTTTTTACTTTCTCTTTCTTTTTCTTTTCTCTCCCTTTCTCTCAAACCAAACATAGCCTTAGAGAAAGAAGAAAGAAGGGAGATTACTGACTGAGATCGTCCTTATCGAGGATATCGAATTTCTGGCGGAAGTACTTGCGGATGACCTCGCCGGCGGCGTCGGCGACCTTGTTCGCCACCGCCACGAACCCATCCACCTCCTCCTCCGTCGCTTCCATCGGACTCGACGTTGACGAAGGAGACGAAACCCTAATTGGACCCTTGGAGCGGATGCTGACGGGTCGGAGCCCGAATCGGACATGGGTTGGGGCCCGGATCCGATTGGGGGTCAGGGAATGAGGAGGTGGAGAGATGAGGGGAGAGTGAGAGGCGGTGTGCATTGCAAAGCTAGAGAGAGGGAGAGATTCTAGAGAGGGAAAGTAAAAAACAAAAAGAGTTCATCTCAAATTCTCAAAACACGTGAGTGACAATTTCATCATTTCATACCAAAAAAAAATTTAATTTAATTTTTTCATCCTTGTTTAGATCTAGAACTTTCTAAACTTTCTAGAGTATATAATAGAGTTTGGTAATTAAATATCTATTATATTTTACGAGCATAATTGACCCGCGCGTTATTACGGTACTAGCGTCAACAAAATAGAAAAATAATGGTTTAATCATTTGGTTTGGAATTTCTTAACTTATGAATAAAATTATTTTTCCTAATTTGTATTGCTAATAAATTAATAAGAAAGAATATAAAAGTTAATGGTTTAAACATTTTATTAAGAATTTTCTCTTTTACTTTGTGGGGAAAAAAGAAGAAGATATAAGCATCTCAATTAGTTCCCTAAATTATTGAAACTGCTCTTACATCCCAAAATTATTATTAGTTGTTTGAGATTAATTCACCTCAGTTAGCACTTGTTTAATTTGGAAAATATTCTTTCAATTGTAACTTTTTCAGAGTGGATACATTGTTTTATACAAACACATGTCAGAGGTTTTTTTTTTTTTTGGTTTTTTTGGGTGGAGGGAAGGGGGGTGGGAGGAGTGTTTAGCATCAATGTTTGGAGTGACGGAATGGGAAAAGTTCCACTTCTCTCAGAAGTTGAAGAGGGAATTGGAAAAAGATACAAAACAGACATTTGGTTAGCTCAATTTATTTAGTGAGAATGGTTTATAGTTACTTATCCATAATTAAAGGTTAATCTAATCATGATTAACAAATTGGACAGAATTTATAGCAAGATAGTTTAGTAATTGTTCATCCATAGTTAAGTACTAATCTAACCATGTCTAAACATTTCATTTAGAAAAATTACTTTGAATTTTTTGGATAAAAATATTTCGGGAATTTTACTATATGTGAAAAAAGCCAAAAAAAAACATTCCTAAATATTTGGTTTAGAAATTTCTTTTTAGTTTGTTAGTAAATGTTTTTAAGAGTTGTACTTAAGATAACCGCATACTACATTTATATTTTTATTCATTTTGATAATCATAGTGATGTATTCGCATTGTATTATGTTCTTTTTATTTTGACCCACTAGGGCCAAATGAAACTTATTAGGTCATGCTTTAGCTTCAAGAACTCATCAGGCTTAAATTTATTACTAGTTTCCCCTGAATACAAGAGATGCAACTGCTCAATTATGTAAATTACTTTCTTGAATGAGAAAAGAGACTTATGGTGTGTTTGAGTTTACGTAAGAAATGGAAGGAAGGGGGAAAATTCCCCTTCCTTTCCTTCACCTCCATTACACCTCAATTTGGGATGTAAGAATTTGTGCCAAATTTCCCATCCATTCCCCTCCTCTATCCTCTAAGGGCCTGTTTGTTTCGCAAAAAAAGACCGAAAGTGGGGGAAAGTGGGGAAAAAGAAAGTGAATTTTGATGTTTTCCTCCACTTTCAGAGGTTTGGTTCGTCAAAGCTATAACCGAAAGTGGGGGAGAAAATGAGGTGTCACCATATTATTGGTTGATGTGAGTAATTTTTGATGTTTTCCTTCACTTTCCTTGTTTAGATTCTTTTCTTGTGTTTGGTTCATTCTTAAAAGTGAGGGAAAATAGATGAGATGAGATGAGTTGTCATTATATTATTGGATGATGTGACACATACTTAGGAAAATCATTTTACAAAATTTTTTGGAGGAAAGTGATGGAAGGAAATTTTAATGAGATGTGATGAGTTGTCACCATATTATTGGATGATGTGAGTAATTTTTAAAGATGATAGAAAATGAAGAAAAGTGGGGGAAAGTGAGTGAGATGAGTTGATTGATGTGACTCATTTCTTGTGTTTTGTTTATTTTTAAAAGTATGAAATGTGATGTAGTGGGATGAGTTGTCATAATATTATTGGAGGAAAGTGAAGAAAAGTGGGTTTTGGAAAGTGGAGGAAAGTGAAAAAGTGAAGAAAAGTGGGTTTTGGATTCTGGGGGAAACGAAACAAACAGCCCCTAAAATGAAACTCCCAAACAAGGTTAAAATGAAATTTCCCTTCCCTTCCCCCTCTCTACCCTCCATCCAAACAGACCATTAATTTCCATTCTTTTTAATCTTAGGAAGTAAAATTTCCTTGTGTATGTATTGGGCAATGGGGAGAGAGTAGTTAGAGAAATAATGACATTTTCTTTTAGAAAAAATTAACAAAAACCTCTTAAGTTTGGGCCTTTCCCATATAATCTTCTTTAACTTTCAACAATCTTCCAAAAAAATTTAAAGAAAAAGGAGCATGAACCACAATTTTTACAGGCAAAAATATTATCATGCTAATTTTGCACAAATGTGAAAACTATGCTCGATGTTATTTGAGGGCCTTTTTGAATAATGTTGAAAGCGGAAGGGTTTTTTTTTTTTGGAGAACTTAAGACATAAGGTGGGTTCTTGAGCATTTTGAAGGTTAGAGCTAGGGAGGGCTCTTTGAGGAACAACCATTTAAAGGGTTTTCGCGGAAATTTACCCACATCTTTTTCTATTTTGACTTGTTTGCACTTTGGCACCCCAAAGTTTACCAAAGTTTTTATTTTGATATCTTAAAGTATCTTTTTAACACTTTGATACTCCAATTTTTGATACTCCAAAGTTTAAATATAATTTCACTTTGATACACCCAAAAAATTTATTTGACACTTTGATAAACCAAAGTTTCAATCAAGTTACACTTTGATACCTTCATCCATATTATGTTAGATTCCTACTAAATTTATATTACGTCCTTAACATATGATATGTTAGATCTCTTTTACCCACTTGGTAAGCACGTGATACAAATTTAATAGAAAAATCTAATAATATGTAGATAGAGGTATCAAAGTGAAATAAGATTGAATTTTGGTATATCAAAATGGTAAAAAGGTACGTTGGGTATCAAAGTGAAATGACATTGAAACTTTAGGGTATGAAAGTGTTGAAATTTTATTTGGTTTTAAAGTGAAAAGTGGATAAACTCTGGGGGAATCCAAGTAAAAATAAATCTCTATTTATTTTTAATTTCTATTTGCTTCTTTCACTTAAGCATCAATGAGACATCAATGAGACAAAACGTATGTTTTTCCTGCAATTTACCATTTAAAGGGGGTTTTCTTGAAATAGATAACTATTAATATATGATTGTGTTGTCTTAACAGCTTCAACCAATGCATTTGTTTGTATTTCTTTTATTCTTAATTGAGTGAAGGCATTGTTTTGACTATTGCTTTTGACCGTGATTTTACTGTGGTTTATGAGGTTTACCATGGTTCAATTACTATTGCCCTTTTTGTTGCCATCTTCTAAAGTTGTGGAAGTTACGGTGTCGGTGTCTGGCTATAATGAAATTTTACAAAATTTTAATAGAGAGTATAATTGTAAATAGCAGATAAATAATAGTAATACTAAACTATTGGGGTATTGTAGCTTAGGAATAGTGGTAATCCCTTTAGCTTTAGTATATAGATAAATATTATAAATAGATATAAATATGAAACGATAAAAGTTCTTTTTCCATATAAATAATATAATAAAAACAACAATTATAATTTTAATATATTCAAATATAATTATGTCATAAGCATTTCGAATAAGGTAAGACAAAATATCGCATATTAAATGAATATATATCATATACTCCCTTTAAAAGTACGAGTTCGGAAAACTCTTTTCATAGTTAATATTAACCTTAACTTTTTTTAAATATTATATTTTTATCCTAATCTATTCTAATTATCCTATCTTGTTTGAATTGGCAAGTAAATGATTTATTCTATTCATAATGAGACTTAACATGTTATTCGATAAAGGAGATACGTTTGATATAATTCAAATCATTTACTTATTTTAGTTCGTAGATAAATCTAAAAAACATGTACTAGCCAACACCTAAAAGTTTTTGAACTTTGTAAAAAATATCCTTTAAGTTTTTTTAATTACAAAAACACCCCTACAAATTCAAATTTTTATTAAAATATTTTAAAAACTATAAATTTTACTTATATCAATTTAGTAGGAAAATCTGAAAAATATATGCTAGCTAGCAACTAAAAGTTTTTTGACTTTGGAAAAAATATCTTGTAAGTTTTAAAAATTACAAAAACACCCGTAAAAATTCAAAATTTATAAAAAAACCCTTGAATATTTCAAAAATATAAATACATTAAAAACCAACAAATAACACAAAAACCCCAAAATTTATAAAATTTGCAATAAACACTTTGAACTTTTTATAAATTGTAAAAAAACCCCTCAAAATTATAAAATTTATAAAAATATTTATAATTTTCAACTTAACATTACATTGAAAATATAAGAATTATAAATATCCCCTACATAATTTATAATTTAAGAAAACACCCTTAAAGTTTCAAAAATTACAAACAAACCCTTAAATTTTAAATTTTATAAAAAACACCCTGAGAATTTCAAACTCATTAGTAAATTAAAAACATATGAATTATAAATAGTCTATAAACAATTTACAATCTACAGAAATGACGTATAAGTTTAAAAAATTATAAAAATCCCCTAAAATTCACAATTTACAAAAATAACATCATGAGAATTTCTAACCTATGGACACTAAAATGAATATACAAAATTACTAACAACCCCTAAAAAATTAAAAATTTGTAAAAAATATCATACTCCCTTTAAAAGTATAGATTTAGGAAAAACTTTTAATGGGTAATATTACCCATAACTTTTTTAAAAAGAACATAACTAATTAAAAATCTATTAAGTTGTAAAATTTATAAAAAAACACCCTTAAAGTTTAGTATATTAAAAATTACCCCTCCAAAGTTTAAAAATTTTAATCAATTTTTTTGTAATTTCTTGATTTTAATGTAATATTTAATAGTTTTGTATATTTGTAAATTATAAAATTTTAGGGTGTTTTTTTATAAATTTTAAAACTTTTGAGGTTGTTTCTCTTGTAGTTTTCTAAATTTTTATTGTATTTTTAGTGTAAAGTGCAAGTCATTCTTAAGATTATTAGGCCATAGTTAAGTACGCACATCACTATTCCTAGGTAGTATAGTTTATATATGCAAAAAAATTCAGATAATCTATATAGTGGTTAAAAGGATTTTATCTTTGATGTACTATATTTTATAAATTATAGTTAATGTGAACTCACCATATAATTTTAATATATTTAAGTTGAACTGAAGTATATATACTATTGCTACTATGTGTATATATTTTTTAAGAAAATCATAACAACACTTTTTAAACAGAAGAAAATATTCTAAAATCTGATATTATAAAAACTAAATATAGCCAACTGAGTGATTAGCAAAAGAGAACTTACATAATAAAAGCATGAATAATAAGATAAAGAGAAAAGATAATGGTATTGCCAACAGTACTACCATTAGTAAAGTACAATGTAAAGTTAACTTATTTAATGGAACCCAACTACTAGCTATAAGCATTGTGGCTTTTATATATATACTTTATAATTTATTAAAAATGGTTATATAATCCGATAATAAAAATTAAAATTGAATGAGCTATAAAATTGAATGAGAATATTAGATTATATATATATATATATATATATATATAATATATAATTATTAATATATATTATATATATATATATATATATATATATATATATATAATATATATATATATATATATATGAGATTAATGGGTATCCTTGTCATAGGAGGGATTTTCTCCTTGACGCCTCTAAAATCACATGAGTTGAGCGATATTGTGGATGATCCGCTCCGTTGAACTTGATCTACCTATTCTAAAACCCCAACACAGCAAGTTTGGGGTGAACTCGTCGTCGTTTGACCCTTCATCCACTCGTATCAATTTAACGGTTTTGAATAAATAGAACTTTTCACCATGGCTCGATGGAGGGTCAAACGACGACGGATTCACCCCAAACTTGGTGTGTTGGGGTTTTAGAATATGTAAATCAAGTTCAACGGAGCGGATCATCCATAATGTCGCTCAATCATGTGATTTTAGAGGCGTCAAGGAGGAAATCCTCTCCTATGACAATGATACCCATTAATATATATATATATATATATATATATATATAGACACACACACACACACACACACACACACACACACACACACACAATGGAATAATGTATTAGATAATGTAAAAAGGGTTATGATAATCTTATATATTAGATAATGTAAACATTGATTATTCCATATATATACTATGGAATAATCTTATATATACTTTTAATTTTACTTCTATGGTACGGAGAATGATATAGAGAATGAGGTATAAAATTGAGTGAGAATATTAGATAACGTAAATATGAGTAAAACCACAACTACAAGTTAATTATATGAATCAAACCACAACTAAAAAATTAATGGACATATTGCAAGTAAATTCATATGCAAAATTTCTTTACGAATTGAATAATCACCCATCTTTTGAAGACTTTAAGTTACTAATAAATAGAGATATTGTACTAGATTAATGCATTTATAACTCATAAATAGTAGATCACGTGACCATAGTCTGGGTTAAATGAAACAATAACAATATTTTATTTGAGAGAGAGATTTTTGAGTTGACGATCAATCCCACAAAAAACTTTTTTTTTATTTTTGTTCTATTTTTATCAATTTAAGTAATCATGATATTTAACCATGTGCATTACACGTGCATCTCAACTAGTATCATAGAAAATCTTAGAAATATATATGATAGGTAGGGTATTAAAATGACTCTTTTTGTATAAAAATTAGAATAACTAAGTTTTAATGACGATTGTATGTGGATTTGCACGTACAATAATACTAGTAAATAAATTTTTTTGCTTAATCTTAATGTTCCAATATCAAAATAGTGCTATAGTCCAAATCAAAACATTAGCGATTACCAACACAATTGTATGATCAACACCTCAATGTTGTTCGCGTCAAGTGCCTCTATCATCACTATGAAAAACACAATCATTAACAACGGGGTTTTGCTACAAGGACCCAAAATATGGGACCAATAGGGGGGACAGTTGAGGTGTCCTCCTCCTATTGCATAATGAACTGATCATCATTAATGATGATCAGCTCATTATGCAATAGGAGGGGGGACACCTCACCTGTCCCCCTTGTTGGTCACATATTTTTGATCATTGGGAAATTTTTCTTAACAAAACCAATCACAGGCTCAAAGTTATACTCACCCTACACCGCGTCATGTATGTAGCAATAAATGTGCAAGGGGAATCTTTTTTTTTTTTGCCTCATATAATGTTCTTTCTAAAGATGAAATGATTTTATTTTATTTATAACGTCTTTAATATTTAGGTTTCTCAACTGGGATCTAACATCTACAAATCACTGATTTGCATGCAAAACAGTTTTGTACAAGTCTCGGCTCTCTTTGGGGCTGTTTGGCTGAGGCTATTTTGGGTGGGGTTTTATTGTAGCCAGCAGTCTACTACAATATTATGTCAGAATACTTTCTTTGGTTGTGCAGGAAAAGGGTCATGTGGCCACCCAAAAACCCAACTAGCAGCCCCTATGCAATTCTCTCCATGCCAAGCCGTTTTAGCTCCACGTTATATCGTAGTTGCAGACGAACTGTTTCCGCATTGTTGTATGAGTGGCACTAGAGGCACACCCCAAACCACAATTCCAACCACACAATCTCTCTCATTTGCTACAGTACACCGGGCCCCACATGAGATTTTCAAAATTTTAAAATCTCATATGTGACCCGGTGTACTGTAGCAATGAGAGAGGATGTGGTTGGAGTTGTGGTTGGGGATGTGTCCCTATTATTTTCCTTGCTGTATCGATCAGACTGTTTTAAAAATATATATATATCCAAACAGACCTAATTAATGCTCTTCCTTTGAGCACAGGCTGTCCGATCATCGGAGCCACGGAAATTCCCACCACAGCATCTGGTTACCAACTACACATAAACACCATAATAATTGCTCATTCAAGTTTTGATGTGCGGGTCTGTAGACGTGGCCACTCTCGTTATCTCTTGTATCAACATTTCTCATTTTTAGATCAAAAAGTTATAGTAGCATACATAACAGATTATAATGATTATTTGTAATCATTTTTTCATAAGTAATCGTGATTACATGTACCCATGTAAACATAAACATGCGATTATTACATTGAAAGTGGATGATAATTTTGAAAAACGGGTGAATATTTTACTAAAATCCGAGGATATGAGGGGTAAAGCTTCAAATTAAAACCGTAGAATTCTATAAATCTTGGTTTATTTATTTATTGAAGAAATTGAAGATGCAACTTGATATGGGGTCCAGAGCGTGCATTATTTTTCAACTCAAGAGACACTAATGAACTACTTGTTTGCTAGTTTGGTCGAATATATTTACATTTTACATAGATAAACTTTTCACTAAGCTAGAAGTCATAGGTTTTGCATAACTAATTTCAAGTTCTATATCTTTGAATTCTATCCTATAATAATTCACATCACACTATTGTCTCAATCATTCATATTACTCTGGAAGCCTAGCAATGTGGACCGAGCATCAAAAATGGGCCGGGCGATCCGAACGACTCCCGAAGGCCCAAAGGAGAAACTCCAAGTTACCATCCGACGCTCTGCTGACGTGGCGAAAGTCAAAACAACGTCGAGGAGTCGGTGAATTGAAAACGGAGACCAAAAGGGGGGGCCTTTTCTTCTTGCTCTCTTACGAGGTTTTGAGAGGTCTAGTTACACTAAAATTTTACAAAATCACCCAAAAAAAAATATCAATCTTATTGTGCACAGCGCAACTTTTTTTTTTTTTTTACGATAAAAACAGGGCAAGGTGCCCTTTTCATTCTATTAAAGAAAAAAAAAACCATACTAGAATCTAGATATTGAAGGAGTATAAAATGTACACACACCAAACATTAATTTATATCTACGTATAGGGAGCAGATTTTGTCATCACCTTTTACTAGAACCATAGATGTTTGATGAAAATCTTTATACTACTGCAAGTATCCTTAGCATAGTATGATAGCAGATACAAAGTCTTAAAACATATTCTTTCTACACAAGAAAAGATGGGACGTCACCCCGATAAAGAACAACCAAAAACAGAGTAGCATGTATTTAAAAAGAAACTAAAAAGATGGGGTGGACGACATTAGAAGTTTCCATATTATTACAGCATCACCTTCTTCTCGAATCAAAGATGCATCTATTGAGTTGAATAATAAGTCCAATGGCTTGTAGGTTAAGTATATAGTATTGAATAATAAGTCTAATTTGTTGAATGTTAAGTATAATGAATTATATATTAAGTCCACTTTGTTAAATGTTAAGTGTAATTTGTTACATATTAAGTCTAACATGTTGTATGTTAAGTCTAATTAGTATGATGGTAATTCTAATTGATGAATGTGTAGGCTATCTAAAAATTACTGCAGATAGCTGATCCCCATCAAACACCGATGATGGAAGTTATAATTTGATGGCTTTCAGAAGGTAACAATTTAAAAACTTTCATGTAGATAGATGAAGATTACAATCTGACAACATTCACAACAACCGATGAAACCTCTAATTCAACAGTCTTCATAATCAACATTCGGAGTTACAATCTAACGACTCTCATATTTTCAAGGAGTCAAGATGAAGATTACAAGATGACGATCTTTACAACACTCTAGCAAAAGAGACTAAAAATTGACGATCTCTTCAAATCAAGACGCAGAACTCACCTCTGCGTCCCAGATTCAAAACACAGAGGTCATGCTCGCGTTTCAGATTCAAAATACAGAGGTCGTGGCTGCGTTTTAGATTCAAACCACAGAGGTCATGGCTGCATTTCAGATTCAACCCACAGAGGTCATGGCTGCATTTTAGATTCAAAATGCAGGGCTCACCACTGCGTTCCAAGCTCAGAACGCAGGGCTCACCACTATGTTTCTAGCCGCCAGTGCGGAGCTCAACTCTACGTTCCAATCCCCGAATGCAGAGTTCATATCCAAAACGTAATTCTTATGTTTGACTCATTCAAACACGAGCTGAACTATTTCAAATCCGTTTTCCACGATTTGAGGGGATCACTCCCCCACTTAGGACCGAATTAAGGAGCGGTTACACCCCTTAATCCCTATAAATGGTGAAAAACTCAACTGAGTTCGGAATCTCCAAGTGATCGACTTTTTGCATTAAAAATATTGCATAAAGAGAGATCAACATTTTTGTTCTTGGAGGTTTTGGAGTGTCCTTCATCAACAAAAGTCTTGGAGCTTAGATCTTGGCTATAAACCGATTTTCTATTCAAATCAACTCTTTTACAGAGTTTAAACTCGCACTGAGTTCCTAAACTCGTTAAGAGTTATTCTTAAACCTGCCACGCAAGTTCTCCTCAACATCAAGTCAAGAAAAAAAATACTATGTTCCAACGAGGTGAAGCATTCGAATCATCAACGGAAAGTAAACTCGACACGAACATCGAGGGAGGCATGCCATCAACACCAAGAAGAACCCAGGTTAAACAAAGGGAAGGGTCTTCGTAGATCCCTTCTCTCTTTTGTAAATTGAAAAAACCGGTTAAGAAGATTATAATTTCTTTTTCTAAGACAGTTAGAGAGAGATTGCATTTAGAGAATTATAATTAATTCTTTTTCTAAGTCTGTTAGAGAGAATAATACAAATTCAATTCTTTATTTTCTTCTTTCAATTTTTTCACGAAACAAAAGATGGCGACTCTACTGGGGACTAGCTTTACTAACGAAGAAGTGGTGGCGCAATCTGACTTCAACCTCGCTAGAACAATGATCGAAACTCTCGTGGTAGAGTTTGATCAGGCCAAGTATGAGGAAGCCCTTTCTTCCTGATCCCTTAGCCCCAAGGCTATGCGCAAGGTTCGCAACGTCTCCAATAAGACCAAAGCTCCAATTGTTGCTGAACTACCAAAGGAAGACATCTCTTTTGGATTAGATGGATCGGACAACCCCTCCTCTGAAGGTACGGGCTAATCGAGAGCCCTGCGGTGTTTACAAAAGGAACAACGCCCTTCGTGTCTCGTCCATTTTATAGATAATCTAACCATTGGAGCTGATAGAACTCTTCGTCAGACTTCCAACGCACTTCGAATCACTAAAATCCGAGTTCGGACGAAGAATTTACAGCGGAAGCGGATGAATGCGCCTCAACGGAGCGTCTCGGTCAATGCGAGACACCCCAGGGGTGTCTCGGATTTTCTGAGACACCCCAGGGGTGTCTCAGATTTTCCGAGACACCCCAAGGGTGTCTCGGAATTTCCGAGACACCCCAGGGGTGTCTCGGATTTTCCGAGACACCCCAAGGGTGTCTTGGGTTTTTCGAGACACCCCAGGGGTGTCCCAACACGGATTTGGGCCCTGTAGTCCGTTTTAACCGCTCAGTTATCCCTCATGCCTATAAATACAAGCCTTAGGCCTCATTTTTTCAGATCTGGAATTCTCGTGCCTCGGCGAAGCCCTGCCGGATTGAAGACTTAAAGTGCACAGATTTCAAGAGAGGAGGAGGAGAGATCGGATCTAGTTCTTCAACGCAAGGGAGTTGCACAGGCAAAGACACCCACGCAAGCAGAAGACCGAAGAACGATCTCTTGCGTTTGTTTGATAAAGTTGTAAACTTTTTTTTATTTTCATTGTGTAAGGAGATCTTATAAAAAGATTGACTTTTTATTTCATTCGTGTTTATTGTAACGACTAAAGTTGTAATAGATTCGATAGCAATGAAAACAGCAACTTTCTCCGCAAACAAACTGGCGACTACAGTGGGAGCCAACAGCTTCGCTGCCGAAGCTGTCGTG
>NC_033799.1:12822829-12857186 GCF_001876935.1 Asparagus officinalis | reverse complement strand
AGTGGGAGCCAACAGCTTCGCTGTCGGAGCTGTCGTGCCGCAGCCGACGATCAAGATCCCGGTGCTCGAAGAGGTCGAATATGAATTCGACCAGCAAAAGTTCGAGGAGTACGTCTCCTCCTCCTCCTCCAGATCCGCCTCTCCTGGCAAGCATAGGAGTGCCTCCTCCTTCAGATCCGCCTCTCCTGGCAAGTGCAGGAGTGCCTCCTCCTCTAGAAAGATCTGCTGGTCTTCAGATCTGAAGATCCAAGAAGATGATCTCTCTGTCGCTGTTGCTGTTGCACCTTGCAATGATCCACCGGCGTTCAATGAAGCCAAATTTGCAGATCTGAACTCCTTCACGATTAAGGAGTCGACTGCTGAAGGCGCGCCAACTCTATCAAAGAGAGCACGTTAAAGGAAACGACAACGCCTCGCGCGCCAATTCGCCAAGGCTTTGGATCAGATGGATGGTCTCCATACCAAGCAGATCTGGAGCTCATAAAGCGTCAAGTGGCTAATCTGTCGCCACGACCAGCATCAGAATCCTCCTCTCGATCTCCAATTAACGGATGGGTTCGTGTCCAAAGAACCCGTTCTACTCTTGAGGAGCGAATCCAGAAGCGCCGCACATTGCTTGCGCATGCCCGGACCCTTGTGCGAAAAGCACAAGAAATGCAAAAGGAAGAGGCAGTTAAGAGATCGCCGAGATCCAAACAAGTTTGGGTGCCAAAAGCCAAATCAGCGCCTAAGGCAAAAGCAGGCGACGTTGCTCTCCGGCCTTCGTCAACTTCAGATCCCGAACCTCCGTTAAAGCCCTACCGCAGCGTGGATTTCCCCAAGTTTAGGATTCCTCTGAAGGATCGTATCGGTGCTCTACCCGAGAATCGAGGAAAAGCGCTTGTTAAGGAAAGCTGGAGATCGTTGAAGGAGCTTCGAGCCAACATCCGGACTGGGGGTCGTACGCGACCTCCTAACAAATGGACATCTGCAACGGCCCGCTTGACGGTGCGTGCAAAAAATCAGGAGCTCGTTAAGGTTTCACCCTCACGAAGGTATGATTCCAAACGTGCGACTCTTGCAGACGCCAACAAGGCAATGTTTACTCAGAAGAAAACACGTCAGACAGACGAACGTGTTATACCTGAGAATCCATGTGAGCAGCCGATAGGTTACTCCGACCGCAACGTCGATGAGTTGTACTATCGGGCTGGGGGTACGAATAAATCTCGAAAGAAAGTGCCCGGGAAGCCGGACTCTCACTGTCCGGGTATGCAAAATTATCAGCCGCAAGTATTATCAATGTTGTACCTGACCCCGAAGAACGCTCCGCAGAGGGTCTCGGAAAATCTCCGATTGTTTCAAGTGGTTCCAACCCTAATTTCTCTCCAGGAAGAAGAGTCGGTTTGGGAATAACCCAACGAATATCTCAGCTTCAGCTAGAAACCGATGGACATAATGATTACCAGGGCGTCCGTGAAGGAATCCATTCCGATGATGAACTCTTGGATTCTTATTCCGCTCTCGCCTCTGACGATACAACGTCTAGCATAGGGCAAGCTCGAGAAGTGTTCATGGTCAACACCGAGCAAATAGCCAAAATCATTGAGGATGCTCTAGCCAAGCAGAAAGAAGCATTCAAAATCGAAATGGAAATGGCTATGCAGGAGATGAGACAAATGCACGACCAACACATCCGAGCTTTGTCGAATCAGCTAGGTGAATCCAGCCGTCACAACACTGCTAACCAAACAGGTAGCGATTCAGATGTGGATGAACACAATACTGGGGGTGGCCCTACTAAAAATAACGACGCTGGGGGTGGACCCACCAATGATGATAACACTGGGGGTGGCCGTATTATTCCTCTCGAAAATTGTCCAAAACAGGATATAGATGAGGCCGAAAAGATGAAAGATCTCGAAAGAAAAATTGACGCCCTGATGTCTGCTCGAGAGGTGAAGAAGACCGGCATTCCGTGTCCTTACCCGAAAGAGTGGGATTCGATCCCGTATCCGGCGAAATTCAACCTGATCAACTTCACGCCGTTCGACGGGAAAGGTTCCCCCACTCAGCACCTGATCTATTTTAAGTCCCATTTGGGAGTGATCTCTGGCAACGAGCCTCTGATGGTCCGGTCATTTGTTGGGACCCTTCGCGGGCCCGCCTTCGATTGGTACCGCCGCCTCAAGCCCGGAAGCATCAACAGCTGGGAGGACCTGGAAAGCATGTTCCTCGCTCATTTCTTCGATGATGACACCGAAGTGTCGGTCAGGACACTCTTCGATATGAAGCAAAAAGACGGAGAGACGGTGGACACCTTCGTCAAACGCTTCCGCAGTCAGGCAATGAATTGCAAGGATCCCGTCACGGAGGAGTTCGTCTTGCAGACCTGTCATAATAATTTGTCCATTAACATCTTGGATGTTATGGGAGTAGAGCCGCTCAATACCTGGAGAGAGTTGAAGGTGCGTGGAGAACAGGCCGAACGCTTCCTCAGAAGGAGGAAGGTCGAAAGAAACCAACCGATGGTTAACCCTCTGAATTCGAGTCTCGTGTCTCATGATAAAGGGAAGGCACCCACAACAGTTATTGACATTAATCAAACGTCACAACAACAGCTCCGAAGACAACAGAAGAATTCGGATCCAAGGCTCCAAAAAGAGTACTCATTCAAAGATGAAGACGTTCCAGCCATCTTCGAGACCCTTCTTGAAAACAACAAGATCAAGCTGCCACCCATCAAGAATCAGGAGGAAGCTGACAATACTGCGGATCCGAAGTACTGCGCGTACCACAAGAGGATCCTTCATCCCACCAAGGCTTGCTTTACTTTAAAGAATAGCATCCAAACCTTGGTTGAAGCCGGCGTCATAACGCTAGGATAAGCCAAATAAGAACGGCACTACTCCAAAGAGTATACGAGTATAAACTGCTTCTCAACACTCCGAAGAGTATACGAGTATAAACTGCTTCTCAACACTCCGACAAGTATACGAGTATAAACTGCTTCTCAATCCTCCAATCGGTATATGAGGTTAAACTGTTCCCTGATACTCCAATAGGTATATGAGTCTAAACTGTTTCCTACCGTTGACGGGAAGTTCCTGGAGAATTTTTATATGTAATATTCTTAAGGATAACCCGATCATGTAACCGAATGCAATGATAAACCCAGTTTCGTGAAGAAACTGGGGGTGGATGATTCATGTAACGGGAAGTTCCCGGAAAAATACTATATGTAATTCTCTTAGGGATAACCCGATCATTACAAACAAAGTGATAAACACTAAACCCCACTGTGATGTGTATGAGTCAACACTCTCGATGTGATTTGTACTCCTACTCTCACTGTTTACCTGGTCAAACCTTTCTATAGTTAGGGCCACAACTAAAGTCCCCTCTCGATTCCTTCCATGAACGAGAGGTCCACTTTTAAATTAGCAATCAAACCTATAAAAGTTAGGATTGTCTCCAACTTTACTTAGTCAAACCTGCAGATAGTTAGGACTAAGATTGAGTTATCCTTTTCGATAAACGAAAGACTTCCATCTTTTCCTTTTTCAGCCAAACACCTGGTCAAACCTTCCTATAGTTAGGACCACAACCAAAGTCCCCTCTCGATTCCTCCAATGAACGAGAGGTCCACTTTCAAATCGAGTGATCAAACCTTCCTACAGTTAGGGTCATCTCAAACCCCCGTTTGGTCAAACATTCCTACAGTTAGGACCAAAACCACAATTTCCTCTCGATAAACGAGAAATCCATCTTTAGTTCGGTAATCAAACTTTTCGACAGTTAGGGTTATCCGAGTCTTTTTGATTCTCGGAGTGGAGATCCCACTTTTAGTTTCATCTTTTTGGATTCTAGGAGTGGAGATCCCACCTCGAGTCTCCTTTCCAGCTGAAGATAGAATATAAAATTCTTCTTCCTCAGTGTCGGGAGATAGAATATAAAATTCTTCCTTTCCCAATTTCGGGTTCGTCTTTGCCCCAAGAGAAGACACCACCTTTTTCAACTCCCAAAATCCATGCCTTTTATGCATGGGGAATTTTATCCCGAAGCCTAAGCAGGGATAAGCTAACGCCTAACACGCGTTGCCGGTTTAGTCTTTCACCGATTGAAAAAGACACCAGAATCCAGTCTGGGGTATTTTATTCCGAAGCCTAAGTAGGGATAAGTCAGTGCTTAACCTGCGTTGCTGGGTGGTTCGTTCCCGTAAAAATGACCGAGTCTACGTATTCAGCATCGTAGCAACAAAAATCCATGCCTTTTATGCATGGGGAATTTTATCCCGAAGCCTAAGCAGGGATAAGCCAACGCCTAACACGCGTTGCCGGTTTAGTCTTTCGCCGATTGAAAAAGACACCAGGGTCTAAGCCTGGGGAATTTTATCCCGAAGCCTAAGAAGGGATAAGTCGTCGTCTAATACGCGGCGCAGAGTACCTTTTCCCTATAAGAAATGGTTAAGTCTATGTGTTCAAAATCATAGCATTAAGTCTAAGAGAAGCAATTCACTTAGCACAACGTTACATGTGAAACGGGTTTTAATAATTCACATGCTAGCCCGATTCAAACGGTAATCGGTAAAAGCACGTCAAACCCGTTGATGGCTGGGGGTTTGCCAAAAATCCCAAAGTCTATGTCTAACACACATTGTCGGTTAGTCTTTGACCGTAAAAAGGATAAAAGACCGCATATTCAACATTGTGGCAGGTTGTTATTAATAACATCATAATCCGTACCTCACACGCACGGGGGATTTTATCCCGAAGCCTAAGCAGGGATAAGTCAACGCCTAACACGCGTTGCCGGTTTAGTCTTTTACCGATTGAAGAAGACACCAGAATCCGAGTCTGGGGATTTTTATCCTGAATCCTAAGTAAGGATAAGTCAGCGCTTAACACGCGTTGACGGGTAGTCTATTCCCGTGAGAAATACGAAGTCTACGTATTCAATATCATAGCACTAAAAGGGTTAACTCTTTTAGCTTAACGTCACACGTGGAACGGACTTAAACAATCTGCATGCTAGCCCGACTCAAACGGTAGTCGGTAAAGGCTCATCAAACCCGTTGATGACTGAGAATTTGCCAAAAATTCTATAAGTGCGAGTCATTGATGCATCAGCTCTGCTAGTTGGTCTCGTGGCTCGATTATCCAACAACATTAAAATAAGATCCACAAATGCAGATGAATCAGCTTTAACAGTTGGTCCTGCAACCCCGACACTTGGGACCGCTATGCTCCAATACCTTAAGAGCTTAAACTGTGTATACTCCAGTAAACGTACGAGTATAAACTGTGTCAACGTACGACGTTCGAAACCCTAGGGTCAACGCCGGTCAACGTGTAACCCTAGGTCAACGCCGGTCAACACATTGCGACAAAAAGTCAACATTCGACGTTCGAAACCCTAGGGTTAACACCGGTCAACGCGTAACCCTAGGTCAACGCCAGTCAACGCGTTGCGACCAAAAAGTCAACATTCGACGTTCGAAACCCTAGGGTCGACGCCGGTCAACGCGTAACCCTAGGTCAACGCCGGTCAACGCGTTGCGATAAAAAGTCAACATTCGACGTTCAAAACCCTAGGGTCAATGCCGGTCAACACGTTGCGACCAAAAAGTCAAAGTTCGACGCTCGAAACCCTAGGGTTAACGCCGGTCAACGCGTAACCCTAGGTCAATGCCAGTCAACGCGTTGCGACAAAAGTCAACATACGGTGATCTGAAACCCTAAGTCAACACAATGTGACGGAGGTAGTTCAAAGTCAATTCAGTGACACGAGCCAAACTCAATTCATCAGCTGTAGACTCGAGACTCCGACGACGGCCAAGCGATAAACGCAGCGCCGGAAGAACTTCGGCTATTCATCAAAGCATTGAATAGACCAAAAATCAAAGGAATCAAGAGTTGAAGCTAACTACAGGTCCTTTACGCTGACTGAAGGCTAGACCAATCACATCCAAAGTATTCCAGCCTCTTCTATAAAAGAAACGAGTCCGGAACGCTTTGGAGGGGGTATCTGTAGGCATCAAAAATTGCCTATAGGTCTCTACGAACAGCTCAGTGTTAGGGAACGATGATGAACGTCACTATCCGGTTCACAGGAGTTCGATAAATGTCGGTGAACGCTTGAAGTGAATCGACGAACTACGTGAACCGATAGAATTTCGGAATAACGAAGGTACGGGCTAATCGAGAGCCCTGCGGTGTTTACAAAAGGAACAACGCCCTTCATGTCTCATCCATTCTACAGATAATCTAACCATTGGAGCTGATAGAACTCTTCGTCAGACTTCCAACACACTTCGAATCACTAAAATCCGAGTTCGGACGAAGAATTTACAGCGGAAGCGGACGAATGCGCCTCAACGGAGCGTCTCGGTCAATGCGAGACACCCCAGGGGTGTCTTGGATTTTCCGAGACACCCCAAGGGTGTCTCAGAATTTCCGAGACACCCCAGGGGTGTCTCGGATTTTCCGAGACACCCCAAGGGTGTCTTGGGTTTTTCGAGACACCCCAGGGGTGTCCCAACGCGGATTTGGGCCCTGTAGTCCGTTTTAACCGCTCCGTTATCCCTCATGCCTATAAATACAAGCCTTAGGCCTCATTTTTTCAGATCATTGTGTAAGGAGATCTTATAAAAAGATCGACTTTTTATTTCATTCGAGTTTATTGTAACGACTAAAGTTGTAATAGATTCGATAGCAATGAAAACAACAACTTTCTCCGCAAACAGTATATACATGAGGGTTTCCTTGTTTGGATTATTTCGCTCGACGTACTACGTCTCGAGTTGTAGATCTTTAAGTATTAATTCCAGCTAGTGTATGACCCTGTACTTGGATGATTATTCTGATCGCTAGCTGCATGATCGACTTGTTACTTGGTTGATTTCCTGGGATTTATTATGATTATTCTATTCTAGTAGTAAATTATATTTAGATTATTAGTATTTCAGTTGCATGTTTCCATTGTTATTACCATTATTGCATTGGTCGCACGACCGTTCTATTCTTCCTTTTGGGATCTTGCCGTGTGCCATGCACCCTGACGTACACCTGTTTTCTCTGGTGTACGTCAGACTTAGAAGAAGAACATGTTCAGTTGGGAGATCGCCAGGAGCCAGAGGATTCTCAACAGGAGTGCCTTGCAGACATAGCAGAAGAAGAAGCCGAAGCTTAGTCATTCCTTTCAGTTTGTTTTGTAGCACTTTCATTTCCTTTCGTTCAGTATATATTTATATTCTCTAGTATTTCATTCAGATAGTTTTGTATAAGGGCATGTTGACCCGAATATTATATCTCGGATGTTATCCCATTTGTGATATGATCTTTTATTCTGAGTTCGTCTATTATATTCTTGCTGATTATGATCGGGGACCTGTGACTTCGCATCGTATTTATTTCCAGACGCTTAGCGTATTGGATTGAGAAGAAAAAGAAAAGAGAAAAAAAATGATAGTGTATATTTTTTCTCAATCTAATACGTCACGGGCTTGTTCACGTTCCGATTCCCGGGTATTTTGGGAAGCGGGGCGTGACAGTATGGGTAGGGTTTTTGAGTGATTGAGAGTATTGTATAAGATTGAGAGCTTAATTATAAATGTAGACATATATGCTAGAGGGGTCCATTTGGAAAATATGGAAGATTTGGCGTGTTTAGTGCAAAATGCACTTATGAATTCCGCGCACACAAATGCATGGTTGATAGGAGGATTTTTGTAAAATATTAGAATTTTTAATAATGGATAGTCATGTTTTGATTAGTATCACAAGCTATTTGATTAAAATTAGAATTTCAAATTATGAATGGATTTAATCTCATGAGAATTCTTAGATGAATATAGAAATAGAGATATGACACATGACATTGTTTTGTGCGCTTAGATGGCATTGTTACGTGCCTTTAGGAGTAGTTTATTAATTTCTCATTGTATATAAAGTATGGATAAATAAAGAAGCGATTCCTCTGCCTTCTTTTTTAGTAAAAGAATATTCAAATTTGTATGAATTTATATAATCTATATATTTTTTAGAAGTTTCTTTCAAATTTTTGTTTAGCATGGTAAGTTGCTTATCCTGTTTTAGAAATTAATTGCTCAAGAATGTTATACATATTTTCTGTGTGACCAAATAAAAAGAATCCAAAAATTAACGTGAATTGATATAATCTTTTCTAGAATTATTTTTTCTAAATTTTTGTTTAGCAAAGTCAGTTGCTTGCATTGTTTGAAAAGTTAATTGTTTAAGAATAATCTTATATATCTTCTGTCTGAACAAATGTAGGGAATTATAATGCTCCATCCGTCAAATATCTCATCTCTTTTTTGGCAGTTCTTGGATGTGTTAGTTTTAATGTGATGCATTAAGAAAAAATGTTAAACTATCCAATCCAGTTAAAGTAGGATCATATAAGTTAACCCCGTACATGAAATATATTTTAGCCAACACCCATATATACGTATTACTATTGGCATTGACATCTAAGATACATGTGAGATTCTCTTTAACTTTTATACAAATAATATGGAAACTGAGTGCTTTATATATACACATATTCAATTTTTGTAGGGAGTTATTAAATATTTAAGGTTTTGGGTGGTTGTTTGTAATTTTCAAAATTTTAAAGGTATTATTTATAATTTTTGTATTTTTCAGGAACCTATTTGTAGTTTTTAAAATTTTCAAGGTAGTGTGTAATTTGAATTTTTAAAGGAGTTGTTAGTAAGTTTTAGATTTTAAAGGATTCACTTATGATTTCATATTTTTCAGAGGGATGTTTGTGATCCTGTAATTTCCGTATTTTTCAAGGGCTAGTGTCCAACTTTTGTTTTATAGAAAAGAGAAAAGAGAATTAAGAATATTATTATTTGACTTTTTAATAGGGATAACTATATTTTGATTAGGATTATCAAATATTTGATTACAATTAGAATTTCTTTTTTCTTAAGGTGATATATAGATAATATGGGCCTCTGTGCATTTAGGAAGTCAATAGGGGGTGTCATGAAAAACTGAAAGTATGAGCGGCTTAACTGCAAAATTGCGCTTGCAAGGATTTGGGCGGTGCACGAGGGGAGTATGAGTAGGATCTTTGAGTGATTGAGAGTATTGTACAAGATTGAGAACTTAATTATATATGTAGACGTATATGCTAGAGGGGTCCATTTGGAAAATAAGGCTCGGACCGTTTATAACCGCATATTAACAAACTGGCCGCTGGACAATCTTCATACATCATGTATGTTCCTTAACTGGCATCCTCGATGCCCTGATCATGAGATTTTATGCAACTATGCTGTTCATCCTTGCGATGTATTTTGAGTCTTGTACTTCAGAAAGCTTGAATTCTAAATCTTCAGATTTCTGTTAATCAGGATTCTATTTAAAATTGGTATTCTTATTAGGTTCACAGACTGCATGTGCATAAAGAAAACAGAAAAAAAAAATTTTGATTTCACTATTATACAACCAATATGGAATGAAGAAAGGTATCTTAAGCTGCATCCTCAAGAATACACCTTAGAGGGTAAATGGGACAATGTATTATTCCTCTGCATAATGGCATGGAAGATTGTAGCGACTAATCAATCATACCAAGCAATAATCGATGTGTCAGTGCAAACTACGAAGAAAATGATCTTTATTGTTGTTCTTCTATTCTTGAGTTTCTTCTTGCAGGTACAATAATTTGAATCATCCACAAAAAGAGTTTCTTGTATCGAACTCCGCGCACACAGAGACACGATTGATAGGAGGATCTTTGTAAAATATTAGAACTTTTAATAGTGGGTAGTCATGTTTTGATTAGAATCACCAAATATTTGATTACGATTAGAATTTTCAATTATGAATGGATCTAATCTCATGAGTATGGGCTTGCGGCTGAGTCAGCATAGGTTTTACATGTGTCGGCAATGGAGTGGGGAAGACCACTTCCTCATTTAATGTGATGTGACCGAATGCACGCAACGACGACGTGGTCCAATGTATCTTAAAGACTTTCAAGGATGGAGAAATGATGACGCCTGAACATGTATTTAATGTGATGGCGACGACCTGTCAGCGGGGGGTTCGAGGTATTTGTCATCTTTTTGCTCATCTGGTCGAGTGGCAGGAGATACCGTCTTTCGAGTCGTCTTTGTGAGATGTCGGCCGAAGAGCCGTTTGAGCGGGCCGCTTGCTGACTCGCCCTAGCAAGGAGGTCGACACGTACCGCCTTTCGAGTTGACTAAGGGGATATCGACGCGTCGATTCGTTTGAATGGGGGCAGTTGGATTGTCCTGAGGTGGTGAACTAATTAGATATTACATCTAATGTGGGACGCTTGTCGGCCACTGACTAGAGATTAATTCTTAGTGTTTGAAACACCATAACAAGAAGAAAATAAATGAAAGTGTTGGATTTAATCTAATAAATCTATTTGTGGGCACATATGATTAATCAATGTGTATTGCTATCTTTCAGGATAACACACTAAAGTGATCAATTAATTTGAGTTAATTGGGTATTTAAATAAGTCATGGGGTTATATGTGTAGATACCAGGTTGTAATTGTGATTTGTTGAGGGGCCAAATTACAAATGTACAACATCTATAAACAAGGAGTTATGGTCCCTAATCAAGGGTTACATTCTCTAATTCTCTTCATCCCCATCTAGAGAGAAATTCGGCTAGAGAGAACCCTAAGGTTAGAAGATAAAAAAAACTCATCTCAAGTTTAAGCAATGGACAGGTATAAGCTTCCGCTCTTTTATGATTCTTGTTAATCTCTTCGAATTAATCATGGCTATATGGTTTTAGATATCAAGTTTTATGATTTAGATCTAACAAGTGGTATCAGAGCCACCTTTGATTAATTCTTAGGGATTTAAGTTCTTAAAATTGAGTTTTTTTATCTTAAAATCTCTGTTTTGGTTAAGATCTGTTCTCGGATGAACAGTAATGTTCGGATGAACAGTTACGTTTTTTATTTTTTTCGAATGAACAATAAAGTTTTTTTGGATGAACAGTAACTAAAAAATCGCTAGTGAACAGTAACTTTTGGAATTTTTTTGGGTTTTTCGGCGGTTTTTTCTTGGATCTGGATCAAGAAAAATTTTCCAATTCTGGATCTGTTTTTGAAAATAAAAATCAAATTATTTTTTTGGGTTTGATCGGCGGCGGTTTCAGTTTGAAACCCTAAGGGTTCGTGCGTGAAAACGTGGCGAAAATTAAGGAGGTGGTTACCTCAAACGAACTTCGCGTTCGTTCTCAAGTGAGCTTCACGCTCAAACTTAACCGAACTTCACGTTCAGTTCTTAAGTGAGCATCACGCTCAAATCAAACAAACCTCGCGTTCGTTCTAAGGTGAGCCTCGCGCTCAGTTCTAAGGTGAGCCTCGCGCTCAATTTAAACGAACTTCGCGTTCGTTCTAAGGTGAGCCTCACGCTCAATTCAAGTCGAACCTCGCGTTCGTATTTCAGTCGAACCTCACGTTCGTATTTCAGTCGAACCTCGCGTTCGTATTTCAGTCGAACCTCGCGTTCGTATTTCAGTCGAACCTCACGTTCGTATTTCAGTCGAACCTCGCGTTCGTATTTCAGTCGAACCTCGCGTTCGTATTTCAGTCGAACATCGCGTTCGTATTTCAGTCAAACCTCACGTTCGTATTTCAGTCGAACCTCGTGTTCGTTTTCAGTCGAACCTCGCGTTCGTTTTCAGTCGAACCTCGCGTTCGTATTTCAGTCGAACCTCGCGTTCGTATCTCAACTTGAACCTCGCGTTCATTTTTTTAAACGAACCTCGCGTTCGTTCTCAAGTTGAACCTCGCGTTCATTTTTCAAACGAACCTCGCGTTCGTTCTCAAGTTGAACCTCGTGTTCTTTTTTCAAACGAACCTCGCGTTCGTTCTCAGACGAACCTCGCGTTCGTGCCTAAGTGAGTCTCGTACTCAATACAGTCGAACCTCGCGTTCGAAGTCAAGCGAACTTCGTGTTCACTATGGTAAAGCCTCGGCTTTTCATGGGTCCACTTTGGTATACTTAATTTATTCAATTAAGTTATGAGCTCTAATTAAGCTGTGAGGCCCCAATTAAGTTTTTTGGAAATTCAGTTGATTTAAATTAAAACTTTTTAATTTAAATCTAATTTGGTTTTTAATCAATTATTTAATTCAAATATTATGGCACTAAGGTATTAAGGTTTTCTCTCACTCCAATTGATTAATTGAAACAATAAGTTGCCAAAGTAACCTCTCTTGTGTAGATTGTTCATGAGGAATGTGAGATGTTTGTGTGTATGCTTTCGTGTAAATATTTAATCGGCCCAAAGGAAGGTTAATATTTATTTAGACTGTATACACATCTGCGATGATAAGCATGTGACAATTATAAAGTTTACATGTGAATAATGAATCGATCCAAAGATAGTTTTCTTATTTGACATGAGTTATTGTCAATGTTTGATCATTACAACAAGGTATCACTTACAAGTTAATATTACTGTCTAAAGACTTGATATTAATGTTGTGCCAGATATCTTGGATGGGATTTGTCATTATTTAAATTTTATTGATTATGGTTTATGGTTATTGATGTGAGCATTTTTTGTTTTATTTCAGCTAATGCATCTGCTGCAACAATTTCTGCTAACATCAACTCAATTCCCATGCTAAATGGGACAAACTTCAAGGTTTGGAAAGAGAACATATGTTCTTGGCTGCATGGATCTTGACTTGACTATGCATTAAGAACTGAACAACCCCAACCTCTCAATGCGGAAAGCACTCCTGATGCAAAGAAGGAGCATGAGAAGTGGGAGCGTTCAAATCGCATGAGTCTTATGATTATTAAGCGCGGTGTTCCGGAAGCCTTCAGAAGCATAGAATCCGAAGGGATTACTAAGGCTAAAGATTTCCTTGTCGAAATTAAGAAGCGTTTTGCTAAAAATGATAAGGTAGAAACAAGCACGCTTTTAGCTCGCTTGATTTCAATGAAGTATAAGGGCAAAGGAATAAGGTAGAAACAAGCACGCTTTTAGCTCGCTTGATTTCAATGAAGTATAAGGGCAAAGGAAATATCAGAGAGTACATTATGGAAATGTCTCATATTGCTTCAAAGCTTAAGGCACTTAAACTCGATCTTTGTGATGAGTTATTAGTGCATCTGGTTTTGTTGTCTCTTCCTGCACAGTTTAACCAATTTAAGGTCAGTTATAACTGTCAAAAGGAGAAATGGACTCTAAATGAGCTCATTTCATACTGTGTGCAAGAAGAAGACAGGTTGAAGCAAGATAAGACAGAAAGTGCTTATTTGGCCTATGCCTCTAAGGATAAGGGCAAGAAAAGGAAGAATGATAAGGAAGCTGCTAAGGGTCCAGTTGAGAAGAAACAACATAAGGATAATCAGGGTTGTTTTTTCTGTAAGAAGCCTGGATATATAAAGAAGGACTGTACAAAATATCACGTCTGGCGTGATAATAAGGGTATGTTTCTTACTTTGGTCTGTTCTGAGGTTAATTTAGCTTCAGTACCTAGAAACACTTGGTGGTTAGACTCTGGTGCTACTACTCACATAAGTGTTACTATGCAGGGTTGCCTGAGCTACCGAAAGCCAAGTGATGTTGAAAGACACATCTTTGTGGGCGACGGACAATCGGTAGATGTGGAAGCAATTGGGCACTTTAGGTTGTTGTTAGGAACTGGTTATTATTTGGATTTAAAAGATACTTTTGTAGTACCGTCTTTTAGACGGAATTTGGTTTCTGTTTCTGTATTGGACAAATCAGGTTATTCTTGTTCATTTGGAAACAGTCAATTCAGTTTATCTTTTAATTCAAATGATGTGGGAACCGGTTACTTAAGTATTTATGACAACCTATATTTGCTTGATACAATTGCTTCTTATAATGAATCCTTGCATGTGGAATCACGTGGTACTAAGCGTAAATTAAATAAGGAAAATTCGGCGACATTATGGCATAAGCGCTTAGGTCATATCTCAAAAGGTAGAATTGAGCGTCTTGTGTCTGATGGCATTTTGGATTCCCTTGATTTTTCAGACTTCGACGTATGTGTTGAATGTATTAAGGGAAAACAGACCAAAGTTAAGAGATTAGATGCCAACAGATCTTCGGATGTCTTAGAATTGATACATACGGATATTTGTGGGCTATTCCCTACGGAATTCTGGAATGGTCAACAATATTTTATATCATTCATAGACGATTACTCACGTTATGGGTACCTATATCTCATTCATGAAAAATCTGAGTCTCTGGACATGTTCAAAACCTATAAAGCTGAAGTTGAGAATCAACTTAACAGAAGAATTAAAACCGTTAGATCTGATCGTGGTGGTGAGTACTACGGTAGATATGATGGTTCAGGTGAACAACGTCCAGGACCATTTGCTAGATACCTAGAGGAATGCGGTATCGTTCCACAGTACACCATGCCGGGTTCACCTAGCATGAATGGTGTAGCTGAAAGACGAAACAAGACTCTTAAGGATATGGTAAGAAGTATGATTGCTCATTCTTCTTTACCAGAGTCTCTCTGGGTAGAAGCACTAAAGACAGCAGCTTACATTCTGAATAGAGTACCAAGTAAAGCAGTTGCTAAAACACCTTATGAGCTTTGGACTGGTCGAAAGCCCAGTTTAAAGCATTTACATATTTGGGGATGTCCAGCTGAGGCAAGGCCTTATAGGCCAAATGAAAAGAAATTGGACTCCAAAACAGTTAGCAGCTACTTTATTGGGTACTCTGAACGCTCTAGGGGCTATAAGTTTTATGATCCCACACTAAGGAATATTTTTGAGACGGGAACTGCAACATTCTTTGAGGATGTTGAGTTTAGGGGGAGAAATAAGGTTAGAGACATTGCTTTTGAGGAGGAATTGGCTTCAGATCCAATCTATACAGTTACTTTTGATAATATTCAGGTTCCTATACCTGTTGTTGCTCAAGAAGTAAATCAAGAACCTCAAGATGATAATGTTGAACAACTCCCTGTTCCAGAAGAACAAACTCAACAACCTCAAGAACCAGTGCCATTAAGGAGATCCACGAGAGAAAGGAGAAATGCTATTCCGGATGATTATATTGTATTTCTCCAAGAACATGAGGAAAGTAGTGGAATGTTAGAAGATGATCCAATCAACTTCTCTCAGGCCATGAAAAGTTCTAACTCTCAACAGTGGATTGATGCCATGAATGAAGAGTACAAGTCTATGCAAGACAATAAGGTTTGGGAACTTGTCCCATTACCAGAAGGTGCAAAACCAATTGGTTGTAAATGGATTTTTAAAACCAAGCGGGATGCAAACGGTAATGTGGAGAGGTATAAGGCGCGTCTTGTGGCTAAAGGCTATACTCAAAAGGAAGGCATTGATTATACAGAGACTTTCTCTCCGGTTTCATCGAAAGACTCTTTCAGAATAATCATGGCACTTGTTGCTCATTATGATCTTGAGTTACATCAGATGGATGTTAAGACTGCATTTCTCAATGGAGACATTGATGAGATGATTTATATGGTGCAACCAGAAAACTTTGTGTCAGGAGACCCAAAGAATATGGTTTGCAAATTAAGGAAATCCATCTATGGACTCAAGCAAGCTCCTCGTCAATGGTATCATAAGTTTCAACAAATAGTTATCTCGTTCGGTTTTGAGATGAACATTGTTGATGACTGTGTATATCACAAGTTCAGTGGGAGTAAGTATATTTTTCTGGTTCTGTATGTGGATGACATCTTGCTTGCCACTAATGATATAGGCATGTTGCACGAAACCAAGAGATTTCTATCAAAGAATTTTGAGATGAAAGATCTTGGGGACGCCTCTTTTATATTAGGGATCCAGATACATCGAGATCGCTCTCGGGGTATTCTTGGATTATCACAAAAGAGCTATATCGATAAGGTACTTAAAAGGTTTGGCATGCAAGATTGCAGACCAGGTGACACCCCTGTTGCTAAAGGAGACAAGTTTAGTCTCAATCAGTGCCCTAAAGGTAACCTTGAAATTCAGGAAATGCAGAAGATTCCTTATGCTTCGGCTGTAGGAAGTCTAATGTATGCTCAGGTATGTACGCGTCCGGATATTGCGTACATTGTTGGGATGTTAGGCAGATACTTAAGCAACCCTGGTATGGATCATTGGATAGCAGTCAAAAGGGTTATGAGGTATCTTCAGAAAACAAAAGATTACATGCTCACATACAGAAAATCAGAGAAATTAGAGGTCATTGGGTATTCGGACTCTGATTTTGCTGGATGCCAAGATAGCAGGAAGTCTACATCAGGCTACATTTATATGTTAGCAGGAGGAGCTATATCATGGAAAAGTGTCAAACAAACACTAGTAGCTTCCTCCACTATGGCAGCAGAATTTGTAGCTTGCTATGAGGCATCCAATCAGGGAATATGGCTGCGAAATTTTGTCACGGGACTGCGCATTTTGGAAAATGTTGAAAGACCACTAAGGTTATATTGTGACAATAAATCTGCAGTAATGTATTCCAATAACAACAGGAGCTCAACTAAGTCAAAACATATTGACATTAAGTTCCTGGTTGTGAAAGAAAGGGTACAGAGTGGACAGATATCCATAGAGCACATTGGGACAAACTCCATGATAGCTGATCCTCTTACTAAGGGATTGCCACCTAAGGTCTTTCATGAGCATACTGCTCATATGGGTGTGGTATTATTTGAGGATATTATGTTTTAGTGGGAGTTTGTATTTGTGGTGCTTTATGTTTGTTTGTATTGTCTGATCAGAATAAAGTTTTCAGTTAAGACACTCTGTTACATTATGTTTGGTTTTGACCTCACTAAAGTAGGACCAGTTGAAAATAGACATGTACTGATCACATTGCATGTAATTTTCATGCTGCACATCCATGATTGATCTATGTCGTTTGATTGTATTGGTATATGTGACCATTGATGGGTCGAGTCACGATAAATGTGACGAAGGCCGCTTTGATCCTATATTGATATAGTCAATGGACGAGATTGTTCGGAAATACCCTTTTCAGTGATAGCAATTTTTTGAGCTCATAAGATTATACACAATTTAAGGAATCATATGGTGCCCAAGTGGGAGATTGTTGGATTTAATCTAATAAATCTATTTGTGGGCACATATGATTAATCAATGTGTATTGCTATCTTTCAGGATAACCCACTAAAGTGATCAATTAATTTGGGTTAATTGGGTATTTAAATAAGTCATGGGGTTATATGTGCAGATACCAGGTTGTAATTGTGATTTGTTGAGGGGCCAAATTATAAATGTACAACATCTATAAATAAGGGGTTATGGTCTCTAATCTAGGGTTACATTCTCTAATTCTCTTCATCCCCATCTAGAGAGAAATTTGGCTAGAGAGAACCCTAAGGTTAGAAGATCAAAAAAAAAAAAAAAACTCATCTCAAGTTTAAGCAATGGATTCAGGTATAAGCTTCCACTCTTTTATGATTCTTGTTAATCTCTTCGAATTAATCATGGCTATATGGCTTTAGATCTCAAGTTTTATGATTTAGATCTAACAGAAAGTGCTATGAAAATTGTTACAAATTTATAATTCATAATTTTTAAACAATCTAATCTAATCTAATAAGAAAAAAATATTAAAGGCACATACATGTTGTAGGAGATGAAAGTATTGTGAAAATTATTGCAATTTCTTGATCTGAAGAAAAGATCAAACATACAACATAGTTAATTGCTTTAAATAATCTAATCTAATCTTATAGTAAGAAAATACATGAAAGTGGTGTGAAAATTGTTGATATTTCTTGATATGAAAAAAGATCAAACATACAATATAATTAATTACTTTAAAATAATCTAATCTAATCTAATAAGAAGAAAATAGCATAAGCATATACATGTTGAAGGAGATGAAAGTGCTAGAAAAATTATTGTAATTTCTTAGCTTATATGTATCGGTATGTAATGTTGCATGTGAGAAGATAACAATTATAAATAGAGTTCTATTTAAATAATAATAGTATAATTTCTTAAACTTTGAAAACATGTGGAGAGAGATAGAGATAGGGGACAATAAAATAATTTTTTTATTTACTCCTGCTAGTGGCACCGTTAAGTGCCTCTATTTGAAGGCTTAAGGAATTTAATTATATAACACTTCTAAGATAACATGAACTTCGAAAGTTATGAGGAATAAACATGCATATAGATAAAAAGATCAAACATACAATATAATTAATTACTTTAAAATAATCTAATCTAATCTAATAAGAAGAAAATAGCATAAGCATATACATGTTGAAGGAGATGAAAGTGCTAGAAAAATTATTGTAATTTCTTAGCTTATATGTATCGGTATGTAATGTTGCATGTGAGAAGATAACAATTATAAATAGAGTTCTATTTAAATAATAATAGTATAATTTCTTAAACTTTGAAAACATGTGGAGAGAGATAGAGATAGGGGACAATAAAATAATTTTTTTATTTACTCCTGCTAGTGGCACCGTTAAGTGCCTCTATTTGAAGGCTTAAGGAATTTAATTATATAACACTTCTAAGATAACATGAACTTCGAAAGTTATGAGGAATAAACATGCATATAGATAACCATAAGGGTAAAATGCTTTCAGCCCCCAAATTCGTAATAAGTATGCTTCCCCCTCCCAAGACTTTTTCAACGCTCTCAAAACCCCCAAATTCATAATAACTATGCACTGAGACCCCAAAACACAAAGCCCAAGAATTTTACAAAGGTAAAGACTAAAATGCCCATTCTCTTTCTCACCGTGCAATCCCTCTGCTCTCCTTCCCCCACCATTTTTGCCCTAGCCCCCTCCGTCCCTTCCACAACCCTCGTGGCGGCCGAAGCTCCTCTCCGGTCTCGCGCCTCGACCCCTCGCCTCCGCTCGCCGAGATCCGTCATGTCCACCGTCGATCCCAGCACGACCTCCGCTCGACCCCTCGCCTCCGTCCCCAACCCAATCCCTCAGGTCCATCATCCTCGAAAAACCCTACCACGTGCTCTCGAGCTCGTCCAGTCCGGCTCCGGTCGCCTCTCCGACCACGTGCTGGAGGAGCTTGTCCCAAGGTGGCAGAGTACAACAGCAAGAGAGTAGAGATCGAGAGCGGCTTGCCGCTCAAAGGAGTGATTTGGACGAGCTCAGGGCATGCGACGTGGCACTGCGAAGGCGAGCTTCGAGCAGCGGTTTCTTTCTGAGGGCTTCGTGGACTTCCCCGTTGAGGGGTCCTCCTCCTCCTCCTCCTCCCTTGTGAACGGCTGCCTGAGAAATTCCGCGATCAAAGGAGTTGATTTGGACGAGCTCAGGGCACGCGACGTGGCACTGCGAAGGCCTTTTCATGCTCTCCTTCTTGTATTCCATCTGATGGTCCCATATCGAACCAGGTACCCACCCTCACAAAAGCGGTCAAACATTTCATCCAGCGACGTGAACGGAGCATTAGGGGGCCTGCTAGCATTCGTAAAGTGCCAAAAGGGGACGAGCGCATCCTTAGGATCCCGGCTGACCTAGACGACACGAGTGGATTTCTTGAAATTGAGGGAAAATATTCAATTCATTTGTTTATTAATTTTAATTTTCTGATATTTGAGGTTTGATCTATTTTTGAAGAACAGTTATTATAATCAGCAACTTTAATTTGGGTTTTTTTGGGGTTATAGGCTCTATTTTACTCGTGTAAAATTAGGAATCAAGAACGGAAAGAATCAAGATCGGGTCGGTTGTAAAGGATACGCGTTGGTTGTGAAGGATACGGATTGGTTGTGGAGGTTACGAATTGATTGTTAAGATTACGGGTTGATTGTGGAGGTTACGGGTTGGTTTGTGGAGGTTACGTGTTGGTTGTGGAGGTTACAGGTTGATTGTTAAGTTTACGGATTGATTGTTAAGGTTACGGGTTGGTTTGTGGAGGTTACGGGTTGGTTGTGAAGGTTACAGGTTGGTTGTTAATGTTACGGATTGGTTGTTAAGGTTACGGTTTGGTTGTGGAGGTTACGGGTTGGTTGCTAAGCTAACATTAACAATTAACTCCGTAACCTTTTATTCTCCGTGTTTAATAATATAGGATGATTTTGACGAAACATTTTCATCTCTGAGAAGAATCTGAAATGATCACCCTTTCTCTCTTCCAGCTATTCTAGCAAACAAAATGAATTAGCTTGAGGACTACTGAGAAAGAAGAGAAAAATAGATACTCACCTGTCCCCATTGAAAATGGTTTATTTCAGTATCATGTCCGTAGCTATTGTTATTTCCATAGCGTGTGTGACCATATTCATCACCCATCAGCATCATTGGTCTTCCCTGTTTATAAGCCACAATGACCAATATTGAAATGTGCAAATGCTCTCGATTAATAGTAAAGTCATGATGACTACAAAATTGCAGCCACGACTAACAGAAGAAGGAAAAAGTGTTTCTTCTATATTTTTCTCTTTCTCAATGGTAGCAAATTACAGAATGTAGACTAAAGTTTTCCACTTTACGGGTTGGTTGTGAAGGTTACGGGTTGGTTGTGAATGATACACATTGGTTGTGAAGGTTACGGTTTGGTTGTGGAGGTTACGTGTTGATTGTTAAGGTTACTGGTTGATTGTGGAGGTTATGGGTTGGTTTGTCGATGTTACGGGTTGATTGTTAAGGTTACGGGTTGATTGTTAAGGTTACACGTTGGTTGTTAAGGTTACAGATTGATTGTTAAGGTTACGGGTTGGTTTGTGGATGTTACGTATTGGTTGTGGAGGTTACGGGTTGATTGTTAAGGTTATAGATTGATTGTTAAGGTTACGGGTTGGTTTGTGGAGGTTACGGGTTGGTTTGTTGAGGTTACGTGTTAGTTGTGGAGGTTACGGGTTGATTGTTAAAGTTACGCATTGGTTGTTAAGGTTACGGGTTAATTGTGAAGGTTAGGGGTTGGTTGTGAAGGTTACGAGTTAATTATAAAGATTATGTGTTAAGGGTGGACAGAAAACTTGAAAGGAAATTGGGGCGTGGAAGCAATTTCCCCAAAGATATACATTACTCTTTGATCATAATATCTTGAAAACTATAAGCCAAACAAATCACAGCCAATCACTTACCAGGTGCATCAAAAACAAATTAAGCATCAGAGTACGGTGCAATCACTGACATTGTCTGCTATTTTCATCTAACAAATTACAATAGCAACAGTGCTAGGAGCGCTTACAACGTGAATTATACGCCATACAACTTACCAAAAAAAAACGTTGCACGTCTTCCCCACAAATACCATATTAGAAAAGACCGTGTGGGTTCCCGCTGCTGCTTTACTATGTTAGGATATTAATGATAAATGTACAAGTACATAAAGCCTATATTATTAAATACGGAGAATAAAAGGTTACGGAGTTGATTGTTAATGTTAGCTTAGCAACCAACCCGTAACCTCCACAACCAAACCGTAACCTTAACAACCAATCCGTAACATTAACAACCAACCTGTAACCTTCACAACCAACCCGTAACCTCCACAAACCAACCCGTAACCTTAACAATCAATCCGTAAACTTAACAATCAACCTGTAACCTCCACAACCAACACGTAACCTCCACAAACCAACCCGTAACCTCCACAATCAACCCGTAATCTTAACAATCAATTCGTAACCTCCACAACCAATCCGTATCCTTCACAACCAACGCGTATCCTTCACAACCGACCCGATCTTGATTCTTTCCGTTCTTGATTCCTAATTTTACACGAGTAAAATAGAGCCTATAACCCCAAAAAAACCCAAATTAAAGTTGCTGATTATAATAACTGTTCTTCAAAAATAGATCAAACCTCAAATATCAGAAAATTAAAATTAATAAACAAATGAATTGAATATTTTCCCTCAATTTCAAGAAATCCACTCGTGTCGTCTAGGTCAGCCGGGATCCTAAGGACGCGCTCGTCCCCTTTTGGCACTTTACGAATGCTAGCAGGCCCCCTAATGCTCCGTTCACGTCGCTGGATGAAATGTTTGACCGCTTTTGTGAGGGTGGGTACCTGGTTCGATATGGGACCATCAGATGGAATACAAGAAGGAGAGCATGAAAAGGCCCGAGTCCGTGCTCTTTTTGGAGTATGAAGAGATGCAGGAGAGGCCAGAGGAGTGCATGAGGAGGCTCGCGGAATTTCTCAGGCAGCCGTTCACAAGGGAGGAGGAGGAGGAGGACCCCTCAACGGGGAAGTCCACGAAGCCCTCAGAAAGAAACCGCTGCTCGAAGCTCGCCTTCGCAGTGCCACGTCGCGTGCCCTGAGCTCGTCCAAATCACTCCTTTGAGCGGCAAGCCGCTCTCGAGCTCTACTCTCTTGCTGTTGTACTCTGCCGCCTTGGGACAAGCTCCTCCTGCACGTGGTCGGAGCTCCTCCTGCACGTGGTCGGAGAGGCGGCCAGAGCCGGACTGGACGAGCTCGAGAGCACGTGGTAGGGTTTTTCGAGGATGATGGACCTGAGGGATTGGGTTGGGGACGGAGGCGAGGGGTCGAGCGGAGGTCGTGCTGGGATCGGCGGTGGACATGACGGATCTCGGCGAGCGGAGGCGAGGGGTCGAGGCGCGAGACCGGAGAGGAGCTTCGGCCGCCACGAGGGTTGTGGAAGGGACGGAGGGGGCTAGGGCAAAAATGGTGGGGGAAGGAGAGCAGAGGGATTGCACGGTGAGAAAGAGAATGGGCATTTTAGTCTTTACCTTTGTAAAATTCTTGGGCTTTGTGTTTTGGGGTCTCAGTGCATAGTTATTATGAATTTGGGGGTTTTGAGAGCGTTGAAAAAGTCTTGGGAGGGGGAAGCATACTTATTACGAATTTGGGGGCTGAAAGCATTTTTCCCTAACCATAATAAACTAACTCCTTAAAAAAATAAAGCAAACTATTAAATTAAAGATAAAGAGTTGAACACTTGAACCTGACTCGTGATTGACCAAAGGGGCCTTCACCAGATCTTTACCCTAAGCCCAATAAAAATCGTTTTGTGGCATAAATTTGAACAATTACTGTGGAGTTTGGATTTCGTTTTGTGGCATAAATTTGGAGATAAGTGTATTAATCTTTAAGATTCTCATTTCTCTAACCTTTAAATTGTGAGCATTGGATATTCGAACTTGGAAATTAAATTGGTGGATTGTAAAATTTCTTAATTCCTATATAATGTAAATACACTTTATATCCTTATCTTCATATTATATATATCCATTAAGAATTTATTAATTTATCAACTTGTTCTTGTTAGATCTAATAAAAACTTGAGATCTAAACCATAAAGCCATGATTTAATTCAAAGAGATTAACAAGAATCAAAAGATGCGGAAGCATATACCTGAATCCATTGAAGAAAACTTGATTAGGGTTTTGATGATCTTCTAACCTTAGGGTTTCTCTCTTATGGATCTCTTTAGATGGGGATAAGAGAATGAGAGTGGTTCACCCTAGATTAGGGACCATAACCCCTTATATATAGGTATTATATATTTGTAATTTGGCCACTCATCAAATTATAATTACAACCTGGTATCTGCACATATAACCCCCATGATTTATTTAAATACCTATTAACCCAAATTGATTGATCACTTTAAGTGGGTTATCCTTAAAGATAGTAATACACATTAATTAATCATATGTGCCCACAAATAGATTTAATTAGATTTAAATCCAACAATCTCCCACTTGGGCACTATATGATTCCTTAAATTGTGTATAACATTATGAGCTCAAAATTGCTATCATTAAAAAGATATTTCCAAAAAATCTCGTCCATTGACTATATCAATATAGGATCAAAGCGGCCTTTGTCACATTTATCGTGACTTGACCCATCAATGGTCACATATATCAATACAATCAAATGACATAGATCAATCATGGATGTGCAGTATAAAAATTACATGCAATGTGATCAGTACATGTCTATTTTCAAGTGGTCCTCCTTTAGTGAGGTCAAAACCAAACATAATGTAACAGAGTGTCTTAACTGAATACTTTATTCTGATCAGACAATACAACCAAACACAAAGCATCAGAAAATTATAAACTCCCACTAAATTAGGATATCCTTGAATAACACCACACCCATATGAGTAGTATGCTCATGAAAGACCTTGGATGACAATCTTTTAGTAAGAGGATCTGCTATCATGGAGTTTGTCCCAATATGCTCTATAGATATCTGTCCACTCTGTACCATTTCTTTTACAACCAGGAACTTAATATCAATATGTTTTGATTTAGTTGAGCTCCTGTTGTTATTGGAATACATAACTGCAGATTTATTATCACAAAATAACCTCAATGGTCTTTTAATATTTTCCAAAATGCGCAGTCCAGTGATAAAATTTTGCAACCATATTCCATGATTTGATGCCTCATAGCAAGCTACAAACTCTGTTGCCATAGTGAAGGAAGCTACGAGTGTCTGTTTTACACTTTTCCATGATATAGCTCTTCCTGCTAACATTTAAATGTAGCCTGATGTAGACTTTAAGCTATCTTGGCATCCAACAAAATCAGAGTCCGAATACCCAATGACCTCCAACTGTTCTGATTTTCTATATGTGAGCATATAATCTTTTGTTTTCTGAAGATACCTCATAACCCTTTTGACTGCTATCCAATGATCCATACCAGGGTTGCTTAAGTATCTGCCTAACATCCCAACAATGTACGCAATATCTGGACGCGTACATACCTGAGCATACATTAAACTTCCTACAGCCGCAATATCTGGACGCGTACATACCTGAGCATACATTAAACTTCCTACAGCCGAAGCATAAGGAATCTTCTACATTTCCTGAATTTTAAGGTTGGCTTTAGGGCACTGATTTAGACTAAACTTGTCTCCTTTAGCATCAGGGGTATCTCCTGGTCTGCAGTCTTGCATACCAAACCTTTTAAGTACCTTATCGATATAGCTCTTTTGTGATAATCCAAGAATACCCCGAGAGCGATCTCGATATATCTGGATTCCTAATATAAAAGAGGCGTCCCCAAGATCTTTCATCTCAAAATTCTTTGATAGAAATCTCTTGGTTTCGTGCAACATGCCTATATCATTAGTGGCAAGCAATACGTCATCAACATACAGAACCAGAAAAATATACTTACTCCCACTGAAGTTGTGATATACACAGTCATCAACAATGTTCATCTCAAAACTGAACGAGATAATTATTTGTTGAAACTTGTAATACCATTGACGATGAGCTTGCTTGAGTCCATAGATGGATTTCCTTAATTTGCAAACCATATTCTTTGGGTCTCCTGACACAAAGTTTTCTGGTTGCACCATATAAATCATCTCATCAATGTCGCCATTGAGAAATGCAGTCTTAACATCCATCTGATGTAACTCAAGATCATAATGAGCAACAAGTGCCATGATTATTCTGAAAGAGTCTTTCGATGAAACCGGAGAGAAAGTCTCTGTATAATCAATGCCTTCCTTTTGAGTATAGCCTTTAGCCACAAGACGTGCCTTATACCTCTCCACATTACCATTTGCATCCCGCTTGGTTTTAAAAATCCATTTACAACCAATTGATTTTGCACCTTCTAGTAATGGGACAAGTTCCTAAACCTTATTGTCTTGCATAGACTTGTACTCTTCATTCATGGCATCAATCCACTGTTGAGAGTTAGAACTTTTCATGGCCTGGAGGAAGTTGATTGGATCATCTTCCAACATTCCACTACTCTCCTCATGTTCTTGGAGAAATATAATAAAATCATCTGGAATAGCATTTCTCCTTTCTCTCGTGGATCTCCTTAATGGCACTGGTGGTTCTTGAGGTTGTTGAGTTTGTTCTTCTGGAACAGGGAGTTGTTCAACATTGTCATCTTGAGGTTCCGAATTTACTTCTTGAGCAACAACAGGTATAGGAACCTGAATATTATCAAAAGTAACTGTATGGATTGGATCTGAAGCCAATTCCTCCTCAAAACTAATGTCTCTAACCTTATTTCTCCCCCCAAACTCAACATCCTTAAAGAATATTATTGTTTCCGTCTCAAAAATATTCCTTAGTGTGGGATCATAAAACTTATAGCCCCTAGAGCGTTCAGAGTACCCAATAAAGTAGCTGCTAACTGTTTTGGAGTCTAATTTCTTTTCATTTGGCCTATAAGGCCTTGCCTCAGCTGGACATCCCCAAATATATAAATGCTTTAAACTGGGCTTTCGACCAGTCCAAAGCTCATAAGGTGTTTTAGCAACTGCTTTACTTGGTACTCTATTCAGAATGTAAGCTGCTGTCTTTAGTGCTTCTCCCCAGAGAGACTTTGGTAAAGAAGAATGAGCAAGCATACTTCTTACCATATCCTTAAGAGTCCTGTTTCGTCTTTCAGCTACACCATTCATGCTAGGTGAACCCGGCATGGTGTACTGTGGGATAATACCGCATTCCTCTAGGTATCTAGCAAATGGTCCTGAACGTTGTTCACCTAAACCATCATATCTGCCGTAGTACTCACCACCACGTTCAGATCTAACTGTTTTAATTCTTTTGTTGAGTTGATTCTCAAATTCAGTTTTAAAAGCTTTGAACATATCCAGAGTCTCAGATTTCTCATGAATGAGATATATGTACCCATAACGTGAGTAATCGTCTATGAATGATATAAAATATTATTGACCATTCCAAGATGCCGTAGGGAATGACCCACAAATATCCGTATGTATCAATTCTAAGACATCCGAAGATCTATTGGCACCTAATCTCTTTACTTTGGTCTGTTTTCCCTTAATGCATTCAATACATACGTTAAAATCTGAAAAATTAAGAGAATCCAAAATACCATCAGACACAAGACGCTCAACTCTACCTTTTGAGATATGACCCAAGCGCTTATGCCATAATGTCGCTGAATTTTCCTTATTTAATTTACGCTTAGTACCACGTGATTCCACATGTAAGGATTCATTATAAGAAGCAATTGTATAAAGCAAATATAGGTTATCACAAGTACTCAAGTAACCAGTTCCTACAATAATTGAATTAAAAGATAAACTGAATTGATTGTTTCCAAATGAACAAGAGTAACCTGATTTGTCCAATATAGAAATTGAAATCAAATTCCATCTAAAAGACGGTACTATAAAAGTATCTTTTAAATCTAAATATGAACCAGTTCCTAACAGCAACCTAAAGTGCCTAATTGCTTCCACATCTACTGACTGACCATCGCCCACAAAGATGTATCTTTCACCATCACTTGGCTTCCGATAGCTCAGGCAGCCCTGCATAGAAGCACTTATGTGAGTAGTAGCACCAGAGTCTAACCACCAAGTGTTTCTAGGTACTGAAGCTAAATTAATCTCAGAACAGATCAAAGTAAGGAACATACCCTTCTTAGCACGCTAGGTGTGATATTTGGTACAATCATTCTTTACGTGTCCAGACTTGTTGCAGAAGAAACAACCCTGACCATCCTTATGTTGTTTCTTCTGAACAGGACCCTTAGCAGCTTCATTATCATTCTTTCTTTCTTCTGAACAGGACCCTTAGCAGCTTCATTATCATTCTTTCTTTTCTTGCCCTTATCCTTAGAGGCATATGTCAAATGAGCACTTTCAGTCTTATCTTGCTTCAACCTGTCTTCTACTTGCACACAGTATGAAATGAGCTCATTTAGATTCTATTTCTCCTTTTGACAGTTATAACTGACGTTAAACTGATTGAATTGTGCAGGAAGAGACAACAGAACCAGATGTACCAATAACTCATCACAAAGATCGAGTTTAAGTACCTTAAGCTTTGAAGCAATGTGAGACATTTCCATAATGTACTCTCTGATATTTCCTTTGCCCTTATACTTTATTGAAATCAAGCGAGCTAAAAGTGTGCTTGTTTCTGCCTTATCGTTTTTCGCAAAACGTTTCTCAATTTCGGCAAGGAAATCTTTAGCCTTAGTAATCCCTTCGGATTCTATGCCCCTGAAGGCTTCCGGAATGCCGCGCTTAATGATCATTAGACTCATGCGATTTGAACGCTCCCATTTCTCATACTCCTTCTTTGCATCAGGAGTGCTATCCGCATTGAAAGGTTGGGGTTGTTCAGTTCTTAATGCAAAGTCTAAATCCATGCAGCCAAGAACAATTAAAATGTTCTCTTTCCAAACCTTGAAATTAGTCCCATTAAGCATGGGAATTGAGTTGATGTTAGCAGAAATTATTGCAGCAGATGCACTAGTTGAAATAAACAAAAGATTTTTAACCTTAATTAGTGATCAATTCAAATAATGATAAATCCCATCTCAAGGTATCTGGTACAACATTAATATCAAGTCTTTAGACAGTAATATTAATTGCAAGTGATACCTTGTTGCAATGATCAAATACTGACAATAACGCATGTCAAATAATAAAACTATTTTTGGATCGATTCATTACCCACATATAAACCTTATAATCGTCACGTATTTATCATCACAGATGCGTATGCAATCTAAAAATAAATAATAACCTTCCTTTGGGCCGATTAAATATTTACACGAAAACATACACACAAACATCTAACATCTCTCATGAACAATCTACACAAGAGAGGTTACTTTGGCAACTTCTTGTTTCAATCGATCATTTAGAATGAAAGACAACTTTAATACCTTAGTGTCATATTATTTGAAATAACTAATTGATCCACTACCAAATTTAATTTAAATTAAATAATTTAATTTAAATCAACTGAATTTCCATAGCTTAATTAAGGGCCCATAATGATTTATGACCCACAAATAGGATTTAATTGATAAATTCAATTAATCCTTGTGCCCAAAACGAGCTTAAAGGAGCTTATACCTGATAATTAAATACAGGTCCAAATTCTTAACAAATTTCTCAAGTCAAGGACCAATGTTTAAAAAAAAGGACACCAGAATGAACGTAAGGCTCATTTTGGAATAAACGCAAGGCTCGTTTTGGAACGAACGCAAGGCTCGTTTGACTGAGCACGAGGCTCGCCGCAGGATTCGACGAACGCAGGATTAGACGAACGCAAGTTTCGACGAACGCAGGTTTCGACGAATGCAAATTTCGACGAATGCAGGTTTCGACGAACGCAGGGTTCGTTAGAGAACGAACGCAACGTTCGACGAACGCATGTTTCGTTAGAGAACGAACGCAAGGTTCGTTTGAAGCTTTCAAGCCTCGCCAAAAATTGAGGTAACCACCTCCTTAATTTCCGCACGTTTTCACGCGCACGAACCCCTTGAGGGTTTAATCTGAAACCGCCGCCGCTGAATCAACCCCGGCGAGGAGTTTTGGAGATTGACGACAGATCAAAAAATCCCAAAAAAAGATAATTATTTTTCTGTCGATTTTGAACTCAAATCATTTAGATCCAAACCTCAAAAAATTGAATCAAACACAAAAGAAATGAACTTTAGAGTTCATAATTGCTACAGATCCAAAAATCGAAAGAAAAAACCAAATAACCTGGAAATTTTACTGTTCACCCAAAAATAAAAAACTTTACTGTTCATCCGAAAATAAAAAAATTGATGTTCACCCAAAAATAAAAACGGTTACTGTTCATCCAAAAAATAAGAAACTTTATTGTTCATCCGTGAACGGATCTGAATCAAACACAAATTAAGATCAAAGAACCCTAATTTTAATCTTAATCTCTTAGAACAAATCAAAGGTGGCTTTGATACCACTTGTTAGATCTAATAAAAACTTGAGATCTAAACCATAAAGCCATGATTTAATTCAAAAAGATTAACAAGAATCAAAAGGTGCGGAAGCATATACCTGAATCCATTGAAGAAAACTTGATTAGGGTTTTGATGATCTTCTAACCTTAGGGTTTCTCTCTTATGGATCTTTTTAGATGGGGATAAGAGAATGAGAGTGGTTAACCCTAGATTAGGGACCATAACCCCTTATATATAGGTGTTGTATATTTATAATTTGGTCCCTCATCAAATTACAATTACAACATGGTATCTGCACATATACCCCCCATGATTTATTTAAATACCTATTAACCCAAATTGATTGATCACTTTAAGTGGGTTATCCTTAACCTATTAACCCAAATTGATTGATCACTTTAAGTGGGTTATCCTTAAAGATAGTAATACACATTGATTAATCATATGTTTGATCACTTTAAGTGGGTTATCCTTAAAGATAGTAATACACATTGATTAATCATATGTGCCCACAAATATATTTAATTAGATTTAAATCCAACAGCTCTTGCTTAATGGATTAGTATTTGAATCTCAAATGTATTTTTGTCTACTGAAAACTTTTTTCGAACTCGTGCTTTTAACGGAAAAAAATTGAAGATGCAAGTTGATATTCGATCTAGAGACATTATTGGTCACTAATGAACTACTTGTTTTATAATTTGGTAGGATATATTTGCATTGATAGACTCTTCCCTAAACTAGAAATCATAGTTTTGATATAGCCAATTCGAGTTCTTTATCTTGAATCTATCCTCAAATCCATATCACATTATTATCTCAATCATACATCCTAATTTGGAAGTCTAGCCATGTGGACCGAGGATCAATAATGGGCCAGGCTAATGGCAACGACCCGCAAAAGCCCAAAGGAGAACGACCAAGTCACCATCCAACGTTATGCTGACGTGGCAAAATGACGTCATCATAGCGGAGTTCCCAGTTTTATTTGCATCCACAATGAAGGAATCCCCCACTCTCGCGGAACTTTCGCAGGCGGTGACTGTACTCCAGTCCATATCCACGCGAGCAGAGGAAAGGGGCGGTAATCTCACCCGATAGAGGGGAGAGTAACCGGATCCCAAGAGACCGCGTAAAGATAGAGACCCCGCGGGTTGCACGTTTTCTTCATCGTTAAGTCCTCCTCCCTGTACCTCGCTCTGCTCCCCTGATCCCGTCACCGCCGCTGCCGTTGACTCAAAGAAGTATGCCAAGCTCTCAACTTTTTGATCTTTTCGCGCTAGTTTGGTGATTTGTTTGATGGGTTTTTGTTGAGGATTGATGATGATCTGTATAATGTTTTGAATTTGAATTTCTTGGTGCTGTTGGCTTCTTTTTTTTAAACTCTGGATTGGATTAACTTTAGTGAATTTGATCCAATAGGATGTCTTTCATAAATCGACCTGTTAGTTCCTGGATTTACACCGTACAAGGACTTAATGCTAATGACTAATATAAGAGTGAATCAAAAGAATCTAGCTTAATTGGGGGGTTTTTTTAATAGAAAGTTTAATTGGGAAATTTGAGATAGATTTGTAACAAGGTGAAGGGACAATGGAATAAGAATTGAGGCAGTATCAATGGAGGATAATATGTGGAGACATCATTTAAAATATTTCTGGCCCGCAATAGAGATCGATAGATTTGTTAGCTAGGTTGTCGAAATTGTCATGCCTCGAAAGTTCGATATTTGCACTTTGAGGCTATGTTTTTGTTACATCTATTTCTTATGTTGTCAAAACTTCTTATTTTAGATAATAATTCATATTTGCCGCAGATTTGATACTACTGATCTTTTGTTGTCCTGGTGTTCTTCTTAGTATTCTCCTTTTGTTCTTCAGGGGTCAGGTGTAATGTTCCCCTTTGGCTTTGTAACTTGTAAGAATTTTATTTCTGTGATCGATAGAGCACTGAAAACCATGGCCTTTGTTATTGAATTTAATTGCATATATTATAGTGGTTAATTGCTTTTTTTTTAATTTAAACGCATTCTGTCTTTGTATCTGGCGTCAGTTGTGTGAATTTGATTTGGGCGAAGCTGGTCTCAACTTAAATATATGCAAATGCAATCTTAGTTCCTGTCCATATTTTCCCTGATATACAAGAATGAACTTGATAAATAAAATTTCCATCACTATATCCGAAGCATATCCTGCTTCTCTTCATGAGACTCTCCTTCTATGTTTTATATAGATCTTTAATATTAGTTTATATAGATATTTTACCTTTGCTCTTAGTTCTATGTGATTGTAAATTACTAAAACTAATCCTGTTTTTTGTTGGTCCTCCAGTTGCTGGCCTTTCATCAGATGGACGCTTTACGCGTGTTTTCTCTGCCCCCAGGGTTTGGTTTTCATCCAACAGATGTCGAACTTATTTCTCATTATTTGAAGGGGAAACTTCTTGGCCGGAAGATTGATCTAGACATTATACCAGAGATTGACATCTACAAGCATGAACCTTGGGACTTACCTGGTAATAATGCTGAATCTTTTCAATGTTGTTTCTTTTCTTCTTGTGCACATTGGATTTTTTGCTGGGATAATTGGTGTCTGGGAATATACAGAACAAAGTTTATTTTCATTTTTCTGAATATATTTCTAGAACGAACTTTTAGGGGGTTATTGGAAATAGTTTCGAGGGTTAAGTGATGTTTCAAACTTTTTGGGGGCTATGTCAGCATGGGCTAAACTTATAGGTCAATTCTGAAATTTACCCAAATAATAAACATCATAGAGACTGAACAAATTTTCTTTCTCAATTGGATCACATTTATTATCTTAGACCCTTTCCGGTTGAGAGGATTTCTTAATGTATTAAATATAGATACATTTTGTATCTTTGATGAGTTTGCCTAGCACTATCAGTCACAAACAGCTGGTACTTGCAAATCTAGCAAGAACCTCGGATTTTGATGTTCAGTGAAATGAAGAGCTTATCTTTCTCATTTTCAGGGAAATTGAAGAGCTTATATTATAAATTTCATCTCAAGGTTCTTATCCTCATCTTTTTTTATTTCTCAGCAAGATGTCAAGTTCCCACTAGAGATAGCAAGTGGCACTTCTTTGCGTCTCGAGACAAGAAGTATCCCAATGGTTCCCGCTCAAATAGAGCCACAGCAGCAGGTTATTGGAAGTCTACCGGTAAAGATCGGGACATCAGGCACAAAAATCGCACTATAGGCACCAAAAAGACCCTCGTGTTCCATGAAGGTCGACCTCCTTGCGGCAAGCGTACAGATTGGATCATGCACGAGTACTATTTAAATGAAAATGAATGTAAAGCTAATCCAGAGTTGAAGGTAAAATCATGCCTCTTCTTCATTAGGCAAAATTTATTCTATCAAAGTTAAAATCGATAAAAGTAAGCCTGCCCCGATTTAAGGGTCTAAAGATTTTTCCACCAAGCATCACAAATTCCCCTTCTCCTTGCAAAATAAAATGCCTTTTCTTTTGGTTGGTTGGTCGTTCTGCATTATCAAAACTTAGCTCAAACAAATAAGCTGAATCCAAGAACACAAGCAATTACTGATGCAAGTTTAAGGTGTCTATGAGGATAGATTAGATTTATATTTCGGTAAATTGCACATCACTTCTTCAACTCTACCTTCAGCTGCAGTAAACATCCCTTAACCCATTTATTAGCATTCAGGACCACTTAATGCATGAGGAACATGGGTGTTACTTGCAATTAATCTTTCTAAAAATGGAAACTGAAGTCATGAATGAGGTCGGTTGTGTGCGATTTACCCTTTATGTTTTATACAACGGATTAAGCCATGTTAGCGTTCTCACATGACCGATTTTTTCATACTCACGAGCTTGATCATCTTTGTACAGGATGCATTTGTTCTCTGCCGCATAACCAAACGTGATGGCTGGATGCAAGATGATGTGAATATCAACGAGTATGTCTCCCCGCAGTCTGATAATGTCAATTCTGAGATTATACAGTCTGAGAATGCAAGTAACTGCTCAAACCAGCCAAATGAAGTGGCATCAGTAGAAGTGGAGAAACCATCAAGTCCGTCCATGAGCGCAGAGGAGCTTGAAGCATGGTTTTCGGAGCTTTTAGTTCCTACTGAACCTCAACTCAATACTTTTGGTGATGTCAAGAGTGAAACTGAGGTATGCTACAATCTCTTATCCAAGTCCTAGAGCTTTATGTCAAGAGTGAAACAGATAGAAGAGATTATTGAGAGGAATAATATTCCTTGATAATATAGAAGAGATTATTGAGAGGAATAATATTCCTTGATATTATAGAAGAGATTATTGAGAGGAATAATATTCCTTGATAATACTTTAACTCAGAAAATTCAAAATGAAAATCCTATCATCAAACTAGCAAAAACAATGAAGAGGAAATACCCTCAAGCTATAGAGGCTGAAATTCAGCAAAAATGCCTTGAGCATATGAAAAAACAATTCTTTGATGTATTTGACAATAGTTATACTATGTCAACAAAATCCACTCAAAGTGATCAAGGGATAAATATATCCCTACTGACGGACGGGATCCTTATGAGGAAAATATGGAAGAAATGTGGGAAGCAACCATGGGAGTCCTCACAGACGTGAAAGGTAAAGGTATAGAGAGAATGTATTGTTAGACCCTAGAGGGGGGGTGATTAGGGTCTTATGCTAATCTAATCCGATTAAATGCCAATTA
>NC_033799.1:12808754-12821829 GCF_001876935.1 Asparagus officinalis | reverse complement strand
CGAGCCACCCATGGGTGGCTCGGCTTTAGCCGAGCCCCCCTTAGGGTTTTGGGTTTTGTCGTTTTTCCGTTGTATCCGTGATTCGGTTGTGCGGTTCATTTGTCTGGACTCGATTTGTTGACCTGATTTGGCAGTCGGTCCGAATCCTGATTTGGCAGTAAATCCACTTCTGAGTTCGAGTCCGAAACTGATCTTGATTCGATCGTGATTCGTCCGAGTCCGCTCTTGTTTGAATGACTCGTTGATTCCCCGAACTGTTGGCTTGATTCCACGCTCGAATGGATGTATTCCGTTGCTCGCGTGCGGTTCGTCAACCTCGTCGCCTCATTGGTTCGTCGGTTTGTGCCGAGCTATGCTAAGGGACCTATAAGCAATTTTATATGCCTACAGTGTATAGCACTCTGGCTATCATAATAAAAAACTTTGTTCCCCCGCTTCAGACCCAGCTCTTCCAGGCACCCGGTTAACCAAATCATCTCCTTGCTCGCCTCGGTCACTACGACATACTCTGCCTCAGTTATGGACAACGTCACAATCTTCTGCAAACGTGAGACCCAGCTCACTGCTGTCGACCCTAAGGTATAAACATACCCCGTGGTGCTTCGTCTCGTATCATGATCACCGGTAAAATCTGCATCCACGTATCCCTGCAGTACCAACTCCTTTCTCCCGAAACACAGTGACATATTCGTAGTCCCTCTCAGATATCGTAATATCCACTTCACGGCCTCCCAATGCTGCTTTCCTGGGTTGCTTGCAAACCTGCTCACAACTCTCACTGCATGGGCAATATCTGACCTCGTGCAAACCATTGCGTACATCAGACTACCAATGGCTGATGAATACGGCACTTTCCTCATGTGCTCCTTCTCTGCATCAGCCTTGGGTGATTGTTCACCAGACAACTTGAACTGGCTTCCAAAGGGCGTGCTAACGACCTTAGCATTCTGCATGTTGAATCTCTGAAGTACCTTCTCAATGTATTCAAACTAACTCAACTTCAACGTCCCTTCAGCCGCATCCTGGCTGATCCGCATCCCAAGAATCTGCTTTGCTACACCCAGATCTTTCATGGCAAATTCCTTTGCTAACTGCTTCTTCAGCTTGTTTATCTCCTGTAAACATGGTCCTGCAACTAACATGTCATCAACATATAGTAATAACACGATATAGCTGGACTCGAACCTCTTAAAGTAACAACAATGATCTGAATTGCATCTGCCATAGCCATTGTTCTACATGAAGTTATCAAACTTCTTATACCACTGCCGTGAAGCCTGTTTCAATCCGTATAAGCTCTTCTTGAGCCTACACACCATCTCTTCCTTTCCTTCTTCAATGAAGCCAACAGGTTGCTTCATGTAGATTTCTTCATCCAAGTCGCCATGAAGAAAGACAGTCTTCACATCTAACTACTCAAGGTAGAGATTTTCAGCAGCTACCAAGCTCAACACCACCCTGATGGTTGTGAGCTTCACAACGGGGGAAAATATCTCCGTATAATCCACTCATTCCCGCTGTTGGAACCCTTTCACAACTAATCTGGCCTTGTATCTCTTTCTTCCATCACTCTCCTGCTTGACTCGGTAAACCCACTTGTTATGCAAGGCCTTCTTCTGTGCAGGTAGCTGGGCTAACTCCCATGTCTCGTTCGAGTGGAGAGAATCCATCTCTTCTTGCATTGCATGCTCCCACTGCTGAGATTCGCTCACTTGCATAGCTTCCTCATAGCATTATGGTTCTCCATCATCTGTCAAAAGTAGGTAATCTAGTGACGAGAGATACCTGGGATTCGGTTTGGGTACCCTGGATGACCTCCTAAGCTCCTCGTCCTGGGTTGTCGGTTCTGCACCTGGAGTCTCCTCCGTACTTTGGTCAGAATTAACGTTGTCTCCAATATCTAGAAGTTCCTCCAAATCCATGTACTCAGATGCGTCTGCATCCGTAGTGCTGCTCCCACTGCTTTGGCCCGCCTTGGCATTTTCTCTGTCCTTGTACATCACTTCCTTATTGAATATGACGTCTCGGCTTCTGATGATTTTCCTGTTCTTCTCATCCCACAGACGATATCTGAACTCATCAATGCCGTACCTAATGAATATACACTTCAATGACTTAGCTTCTAGGTTGTTCCTGACATGGTCACTGATGTGGACATATGCCACGCACCCAAAGACTCTTAAGTGAGAGAGATTAACTTTCTTACCACTCCAAACCTCTTCCGGAATCCCAAAGTTCAATTGAATTGATGGCCCGTGATTTATCAAGTACGCTGCTGTATGCACCGCGTCCGCCCAAAAAGTTTTTGGTAGACCTGCATGTAGACGCATGCTCCTCGCACGCTCTGTCAGCGTTCTGTTCATCCTTTCTGCTACGCCGTTCTGTTGCGGCGTCCCTGGAGTAGTCCTCTCCAAACGAATCCCGTTCAGAGCACAGAACTTCTTGAACTCCTCCAAATTATATTCTCCACCATTGTCTGATCTCAGACACTTCACTTTCAGATCTGTCTTGTTCTCCACCATGGCTTTCCACTTCTTGAAGATGTTAAACACCTCTGACTTGTGCTTCATGAAGTATACCCACACCTTTCTCGAGTGATCGTCGATAAAGGTAACGTAGTATGCCGAACCGCCAAGAGAAGACACGCTAGCTGGACCCCATACATCTGTATGAACAAGCTCTAGCTTGTGAGCGTTAGGTGGTCTTCCACCCTTCAGAAAACTAACTCTCTTCTGTTTCCCGAAGATGCAGTCTTCGCAAACACCGACTTCCACCGAATCAATGCCGGTTAGCTTCCCTTCTGAGTGTAGAATCTTCGTGCCCTTCTCACTCATGTGTCCCAGCCTATTGTGCCACAGATCTGCACTCTCATTGCCTGCAGCAATCGCGAGGGTGTCACTCGCGTGTGAAGTTAGGTAGAGTGTACCGGTCTTGTTGCCTCGGGCAACCACCATTGTACCATTGGAGATTTTCCACGAATCTCCGGTGAATGTTGCAACATAGCCTTCTGCTCCGAGCTGACCAACCGAAATAAGATTCATCTTCAACTTCGGTACGTGTCTGACGTTCTTCAGAGACCACTTGGAGCCCTTCAACTGTATTTGCACGTCGCCTCTCCCAATTACACTACAAGGTTCATTATCCCCAAGTATACTTTTCCAAAGTCTCCTGCTACATAGTTTTGAAATAGCCTTCTATTAGCAGTGGCGTGGAATGAGGCTCCCGAATCAATAACCCATGAATCGGAATCGCTATCCATAGCGAGAATCAGCGCATCTTGCACAATATGAGCCTCCTGCTCATTTTTCTTCGGTGCTTTACAGGTAGAAGACATGTGGCCCTCCTGACCGCAGTTCCAACATTTCCCTTTGATAGGTCTTACCTTCGAGTTCGACCTTTTCTTCTTCGACTTCGATCGATTCCTGTTTTGGTTCCCCTTATTATGGCTTCTGCCTCTCTGCGACCTTTTCTTCTTCGACTTCGATCGATTCCTGTTTTGGTTCCCCTTATTATGGCTTCTGCCTCTCTGTTCGAGACTTAGGGCTGAACCTGAACCTTCCGATTCATTCGATTTTCTTCTAACCTCCTCGGATAGAATCATAGCTACCACCTCCTTCAGCTTCAACTTCTCCTTCCCTGCCGAGTTGCTTATTGCGGTCACGCAACCTGCCCAACTATCTGGCAACTGCGATAGTATCAATAGGGCCTGCACTTCGTCATAGAACTTGATGTCGACTGAGATAAGTTGATCAACAATCGTGTTGAACTCGCTGAGATGCATCGTGAATGAACATCCTTCTGTCATCTTGAGGTTGAATAGCGTCTTGACGAGATGCACCTTATTTGCAGCTGACGGTTGCTCGTACATAGTTGCGAGCGCTTCCATAAGCCCAACCGTCGTCTTCTCCTTTAATATATTGTGTGCTACAGATTTTGCGAGGGCCAATCGGACCTGCCCCAAGGCTTTTCGATCCAATATTTCCCAGTCCTCGTCGGATTCTTCTTTCTTCTTTCCTCTTGCTTTACCCATCAACGGATGGTAAAGATCCTTCTGGTACAGATAGTCCTCCATCTGTGATTTCCAGTAGGCAAAGTCTGATTCGTCAAACTTTTTAATTTTTGATTTGCCTTCTTCTGCTATTTCTTACATACACAGATCTGAACAATGGCTCTAATACCAGTTGTTAGAAAAATATCAGATACACTCTGACACCCGTTCTGTGGAATTTACCCTACCGGATCTTGTGATAAGCAATGGAAAAAAGAAATCACAGCAAAACAAAAATAATTGCAAGAATAGAGAGCACCGAGTTTTAACGAGGTTCGGCAATTTGCCTACGTCCTCGGGAGCCACACAAATAATTTTCTTTATATTAAAGAAGATTACAAAGATTTTAAAAGAGTAAATCTCAACTTGAGATTTCTCAAAAGAAGAACCAACAGAAACTCTGTTGTTCAAATAAAAGGGTGCGAGTTTTTCCAACTGGAAAAACTCCTCTCTCTCTTCAATAAAATGCTACAGGAATCTCACAATAATTGAATGAGATTTTCTCCTGAAAATCTCGAGCTCAATAAATGGCGTCGCCAGATAAAATCGCGAAGAAGAAAAAGAATTAGGGCAGCAACAGCTTTCTCGTGCTCGTGGGTTTAAATAAGAAAACCCTAGCCAGTTGGATCCAGCTGTATTCCAATAACACAGGCGAAAAGAAGAGGGGAAGGAGAACTCCAAACTCGCCTGACTCCCTCAAAGTCGCCTGCAGCCCTCTCCTCTCAAATTCACCCGCATGATCTCGCGTCGAAACTCGCCAACAGCCCCGACTCCGCCTGTAGCAAACGCCCGCATCGAGCTCAAGTCCGCCTGCGCTCGACTTCAGATCTCGCCTTCGCTGGACCTCGCCTGAAGCCCTTCGCGAGCTCAAATTTGCCTGTTCGAGATCTGCCCGCGCCTAATGCCTTCGAGCTCGCCTGCAAGCTGACCAAACTCGTCGGAGCTCGCCGTGTTCGCCACTGACAGGTATGGGTCTACACCCAATTCCAACACTAACGCAGCGCGGAAATAACAAAGCTTGGAATCCACCTAGGGTTATTCTTTGAATCCACAAAGAACGATTTTTGAATCCACGAAAAACGTTGAATCCATGAAGAGAATATAATAAAGAAAAAAATTTATTGATGAAAAGTTATGCCCCCAGGCTTACAATCCTCAGTTTAAATAGAAACAAACAAGACTCCTACTAGAACCCGAGCTTAAACAAAAGTAAAGATAACAAAACTCTCCCTAAAAGACTCCTTATGACTGAGGAAATAGATCAGTCAAATTTGAAATCAATTGCTGGATTTTTTCCTAATCAAAACATACTCATATAACATTATCTAAAATAGTAAAAAATAATAAAAACTCTAATATCTCTCAATCCAAAGGAAATTTCGCGAAATAGATGGTAGAAAACCTAACAACAATAGGTTTGGTTGACTTTGTCTTGAAAAAATACATGATTTTCATATGTAATTTGTGCAATTCCAACATATGGTTTGGGAGATATGACCCGTTCTTCGTTGCAAGTCATTTTCCTCCGCCAGATCCGCGTTTGCACTTCTGATAGTCTAGTTTTTCTATGAATATATCTGCAGTGTGTTCTGCTTGAAAAGAGCTCGACCTCGAGCTTATACTCACAAGAAAAGTGGTGTCTCCTAACAACTAATACTCAAACAAATCCGCAACATTGAAACTAGGGGAAATGGCCAATCTTCAAGAAGGTTAACGACATAAGCATTATTGCTAATCTTCTTCACTATTTTGCATGGGCCATACTTTTTATTTTTCAGCTTGTTGTAGGTTCCCGTTGAAAAATGCTCTTTTCGCAGAAACATCATCACTATGTCTCCTTCCTCAAACATCTTCTTCCTCTTATGTTAGCATCCACCTTGTTTTAGCGTTAGACTTCTCTAGATCAAGATAATAGTTCGAAGGCCTCCCATAAACAATCACAAAGTGAGCTTTGCCTGTAGTTCGACTCTCCATACGGTTGTAAATAAATTCAGCATGAGCTAGAGCAAGATCTCACTGTTTTGGACGATCACAGAGATGGATCTGAGAAGGTTATCGAGAACGCAGTTTATCGCTTCAGTTTGTCCGTACGTTTGAGGGTGGTAAGTAGTAAGGAATTTGAGTGAAGTATTGAATCGTTGCCACAATGTCCTCCAGAAGTGGGATAAGAACTTAGAGTCATGATCAGAGGTGATAGACTTTGGCACTGCACAATGGCGTATTGGTTGTCAATGTTGCTAGTATCTGCTATCTTCTTGCATGAAATGAAGTGTGCCATCTTTTAAAATCTGTCAAGCAAAATAATAATAGAATTAATACCTAGTTAGCTTCTAGGGAGTCCCAATACAAAGTCCATCGAGATATCATGTCACCCTATATCAGGAATAGATAAGGGTGTGTGTACAATCATTTGTTTTAGGATTGTCCCTTAGTAACTTGACAAAGCGGACAGCGCTGCACATATTTTTCTATCTTCTTCTTGAATTGTGCCCAGTAGTATCTCATCTCAATGGAAGTAATTATCTTATCACGCCTCAGATGTCCTAACCAGCCACAATGAAGGTCTCATATGATCTTCTCTCTTAGTGAACTCTGGGGTATTTATGCGCAACTGATCTCCACGAAATAAATAACCATCCTCGATTTGAAATTTGAAAACATTTGGTCGACTGATTCTTCAGACACTTGTTCTAAGCCTCCTTAAAGTCTTCATCTTCTGCATAGAGCTCCTTTAGGTATTCAAATCCAGTCACTTCTACCTACAAAGTCATCAACAAAGCAGCCTTCCAACTAAGTGCATCTACAGCCTTATTCTACTGCCCAGACTTATGCTTCAAAACAAAAGTAAAACACTACAGAAACACTATCCATCAAGCGCGCATAAGATTGATGCTAGTCTGACTGTTGATGGACTCCAATGCCTGATGGTCGGTGTTGAGCAAAAAATCAAGCAAGATCAATGATCATCGCATTTTAGTACAAATTTATACTCTTGTTATCCATTTTATTTTAAATAAAAAATCTAGTAATAAGCATCATTATTTTCATTTGCAGGTTAATAAAAATTTAATCAATAAGAGCCTAAAAGAACTCAATTCTCTCAATTTTTACCTTTTTATTGAAGCCTTAGATTAAGCCAACAAGCCCATAGATGCCCAAAGAGTCCAAGAATTTCAACCAAATTGGAATCAAATAGGTATCGATATATGTATCGATACCTGTATCGATATATGTATTGATACTACTATGGATACCAGTATAAATACCCAATAAACAAATTAAAGGCTGCAATTATTTTACTTGGAGGTTAAGTTTGATCTAAGGACTAATATTCATTGTGCTACTCGATAAATAGGGGTAGAGAGTGAGAATTTTAGAGTGTAAATTTTTTACCATAATCTCCATTTGGAGAGGAGAGTTACTCTTAATTTAGAAGACTACCCAAAATTATAAATATTGTTGCAATTAATAAAAATATTTTTTCTCCACCTTTCAATTTTTTTCCTTCTTATCTATTGATGGAGATGAAGATGAAGATTTGATTTCAAGAAGTCATTCCTTTGCAATGTAAATTTTTGTTTTTCTCTTTTATTTTCTTACTTTAGAAATTTATGTTTTAGAATTTTATTTTCTATTTATTTTTGTATTGGTAGAGTAGATTTATTTCATGTCTTATAGATTTTAGGTTTACTTTATGCTCTTTTATTTTTGTTGTTTATTTATGTGCTTTATATAATTTATTTTCTTGTATTCTTTAATACTATAGACTAACTTTTATGCTCTTTTAATTTTGTTAGTTAGGTTTTGTTATGCTCATAGTTTAGATCTTTATTTTCTTGTTGTTACTTTTGTATTTAGTTGTTACTTTTGTATTTAGTTTTTACTTTTTATTCCCTTTCTTTTATGCTTTCTAGTCTAGATTCTATTTTCTTATTTTTATTTTTTAAAATGCATAACTAAATATTATAGGAATTCTAGAATTGTATGAAACTAGTTTGATTTCTTTTATGATTTGTGGATTGCTTTCTTTATGCTCAAAATAATCATGCTTAGGATAATCAACTAGAGAACTAATAGGTAGAAAAAAATTTAATAATCTATAATTATCTTGAGTGGTTTGATAAATTATGCTTTTGAATTCAAGAATTACTATCTAGTTACTTGTTCTTGTTATGAATGATGATTTTACTTGGATGATAATTTGATAGGTTATACTTTTCTAAAGTGATATGATAGTCTATGTTTAATAAATAAAAATTAAAATATAATTAAAAAAGAGTATTTTATAAATCCTAAATAAAATTAACTGGTTGGATTCAATTCTATGTTCCTATTTTCTCTACTTCGATTTCCTTCATATTTACTTATTTTGATTTTCCTCTTGTTAATTAATTTTTCTAGTCTTGATTTTGTTCTTTTTTATTTTTTTTATTTCTCCTTCTTGTTTACTCTTTATTTTCTTTTATTAGTGCACTCTCTTTCTCCCCTCTCATTCTAGTTTTTTAATTTATAAATGAACACTCACCATCTCCATATATCTGCACTCTCACTCCTAATTGTCCACAAAACTCTAGAAATAAATTTTAGAACTTTTCCTACACACGTTATTCGTGCAATTGATATTGTATCTATACTAAAACTTGATTGTGCACTTGCAATCATGACATTATTTTCACCACACCTCAAGTTTTTGGTGCTGTTATTGAGGAAAGTACTTGTGGTTAGGATTTTTCTATTTTTGTTCTTTTATTTGTGTACTTTCTTATGAAGAAAAAACTTTGAAGCTTGCAAATTGAGGATTAAAGATTGAGTATTGAAGATTTGCTTTGTTTGAAAAAGTTAACTTCTTTCTAGTATTTTAAATTCCACATTCTAGTTTAAATTCTCATAATTAGAGACAATTATGGTCTAATAAAATTTTTTTTATCAACCCTAATAAAATCCATCCTCCACTTGAACAAATACTAACAAGATTTTATAAATTCAAACAAGAGCTCTCTCTCTCACATTTGTTTCTCTCACATTTATTTGATTGTTAATCCTAATTAAAAAATAATAAATTTTCTTTTTGCATCCTTTTGTAGTTACTTTCAATTTGAGCATTTTGATTTGAGCACTTACTTGAAATACTCTTAAGAGCAATAACCCCTAATCAAGATAAGGTGATAGATTTTATCACCCTTTCTTTAGCCGAAAAATCAGTAATTGAGGGTGATGGTTTCAAATTGGTAGCTCTTTATTTGTTTTAGTTATTTTTTCTTTTGTCCTTCTCCTTTTTCTTTCAATTATCTTTTAGGTCTTTTAGTTTTTCTCAAAAAGCTAACTTTTATTTTTCTACGAAATTTTTTCTAATTTCCTTTTTAGTTAAAAAGAAAAGGAAAAGAAAAGAAAATCTGAAAAGAATGTATTTTAGTGTACACAAAATTGGATTAGGGATATCACTAATTGATTAATCTGTATTGAACCAATTTTTAAAACCAAACAAATAACAATTCCTAATCCATGCGTTCTTCAAGACATGTGCTATCCAACTAAGAATGCAATCACATCTTGTATTAGGCTACCTGATGTTAATGGAGCTAATTTTGAGCTTAGATCACACTTCATAAATATGCTTCTAAAATTCTTAGGAAATAAATCCAAAGACGCTTTTATTTTTATCTCCGAGTTTGACAAAGTTTGTCTTATGATTAAGTTTAGAAAATTATCCGAGGATGCGATTAAGCTTAGATTTATTCTATTCGTTCTTAAAGATAAAGTTAAGAAATTGTTATTAGCTTACACACAAATTCTATCTCAATCTGGGATGAAATTATTATATTTGTAAAGAAAATTTTCTCAATCCATATGACAGTTAAGCTAAGAAATAGCATTTATAATTTCAAGATAGTTCCAAGAGAGTCATTCTAAAAGTATTTTGATAGGTTTAATGATATTCTTATCCAATGTCCTCACCATGACTTTGAAAAGTGGCAATTATGCTAAATTATCGATGAAAGATTGGATTATTTTTCAAAAGCTTTCTTAGAATGTATATATCAAGGATATTTCATGAAGACAAATTTTGATGAAGCTTGAAATTTTAGAGAGTTTATTTGAGAAAACCATGCAGTGGGAATACTGTGATAAAAGTCTTTATTAGTTCCTTATACTAAATCCAGTAATTTTTCCTAGAGTCAAACATAGATCTGAAGCAGAGATGGCTACAATCTTGCTTCGATTAGAAGTTTTAAAAACCAAAGAATGAGTATCAACTCAAATCAATCAAGTTTCTACCTCGGGTTGTCATAACTGTCTTTTTCCAACCCATATTTCAGATGAATGTCCTCTCTTAGGAAATAATCAACTACTAGATTAAGTGAATGTTGCAATCTAGCATCCCATAAATGATACATCTTCGCCAACCTATAATTCAAGTTGAAGAAATTCATCCTAATTTTGCATGGAATCAGAAAAAGTATTTCAAAATTCAAAACCCCACTCTCATTTCAACCTAACAATTTCCTAGAGGAAATACCGTTTTATTCAATTCACCAAATAATTTTTAACAATCAAATTTGTCTTATCTAACGTAGCCTCCTCCTCATCAAGTAGTAAATCTTATTTCTCTGAGTTCTGATCATGATAATTATCTCGGTGTCTTAGAAAAGGGTTTAGAACCCATGATAATAACTTCCACACAAACTACCAACATGTTGTCTTAGTCTTCCAACACTTTAAATTTCTTTATGCAAATAATATTGGCCTTTTTGTTTTGATGATGTTTAATAAACAATTTACCACTAATGTTGTTTGTCTAGTATTGGTGTATTTTTATTTATTGTAGACAAATAACGAGTTGAAGGATGGATGAAATTGCGCATTCACGATCATATTTATTGGAGGTTGGCAGAATTATGGAGTGAAGCCATGCAATTCAAGTTGAGGATCCAAGTTCAAGCTTCATCCGCAAGTGTACCAAGATAGAGCTTCGTTGAAGATCACAAGCTTGGGTATAATTAGTTTAGGAGTTTATATTATGTGTGTTAAGTACTTTAAGCTCAATATCATATACACACACATTTTATTGGTTTCTATGTATATATATATAGTTATATATATACACATTTTGGCTTTTGGTTTATCCACAAAGAAAGTTTTACAAACATATAAATAAATATTTATATTCATACATGTTTGTTTTTACGTGGATAAGTTGGTTTGGTTTAATTTCATAGATATAAAACAAACATATATTCATATACATACTCATATGTTTCATATTCTATTGTATTTGTGAAAATATTATATTCATTGTTTATAGACTTCATAACAATAGTTTATATCTTCCTTTAAGTCTATAAAATTAGTTTATAGAGTTTCAAAACTTGGTTTATATCAAAATATCAAAATTCAAGTATCTCATGTTTTTATATTTTAGACATATTTATAAAATGATGATATTTTACAAATGGAAGATGCTTTTTGAAAAATAGTTTTTGTAACATGTATAATATTATGTTTACAATCATTTTCCAAAGTTTTATATTTTTCTGATTTTATTTGCTATTTTTAAAAGAGGTTTGAAAATCAGATTTCTGTTTAAAACGGACAGTGTGCATGTCTTGAGTCGACTCATGAACAGTGTTGAGTTGACTCATAAACTGTTGTGTAGTTTACATTTTGTTTCTGACGAGTCGACTCATAACATCATGAGTCGACCCATCAGGTTGAGTCGACTCATGCTTGTCATAAGTCGACTCACAAACCGTACTAGAAAGTGTGTTTTGTTTCTGTTAAGTCGACCCATGACTTCATGAGTCGACCCATGCATGATGAGTCGACTCATGAATTTTATGAGTTGACCCATAAGTTGATTTTTAGCCTGTAATGACAACTTATAAGTCGACTCATGAATAGTACTGAGTCGACTCATAATACTGTAATGGCTATATTTCCAGACTGTACTGTTTTTAGGTTTTTGGTCTTTTTATATTGTTTTCTCTTGTCTTTGGGGTTCCTATAAATACCCCCACATATCCTTAGTTCTAAAACCGAAGAGAAATGTTTTAAAACAAGTTTAAAAGAGTTTTAATAAGGGTTTAAGTTTGGTTTAAAGTTTGTTTGGTTTGTGAAGATTGATTCACAAGTGGAGGAAATCATCTACATTGTTTGAGCTTTATTTTAATCCATCTCTCCATCTTATTTCTTCAGAGAAGAATTTCTAAACTCAATACTAGCTTTATATTAATTATTTGTTGTTTATTATTTTTATCAAGCTAGGATTTACATTGAGTTTATGATTAATTTTCTCATTGCTTACACACACAACCATTGAGCTTATTGTATTTGCATGCATTGTATAATTGGGTTGTGGGGAGTTGTAATAATTAAGAGTGAGCTTAATTGAGTTCTCGTCCATTGTAGAGAACAACCATTGTTGTATTCATACCTAATTGTGTAGATCACTTTGTAATACACTTGTACACCGAGAGGAGTGTGTGGTGAGAGACGGGGTCGTCCCAAGAGGAGTGTAGTAGGTGGTAATGCCTAGAGAGAGGTTGTAATTCCTAATACTTAAGGGAGACACGGACTAGAGACCAACACTTAAGAGGGTGTAAAGTGTGATTACAAGAGTGTGAGATTATAGAGTTTTCCATTAGCTAGAAAATTGTATTGTGAGGTGTAAATGTTTTTCGGATAAGCATAAAAAACCCGGTGTGATAGTGGATTTCTCCCCGGGAGTGGGGAGCGGAGACGTAGGATGGAAGGTCCGAACTCTGTGATCATATTGTGTGTTTGCGTTGTTTATATTGCCCTATCATAATTGTATCTTTAGTTTAGATTGTTTACCCTTGTGTTGTTTATATATCCTTATATATATTTCACCATATATGATATATCTCTTTGTTCATATTGTTTATTCTTGCTTATAACACTTTGTATATCTATCTTGTAAGAATAATTTATTAATAAGTTTTAATTGGCATAAAATCGGATTAAGATTAGCATAAACCCTATTCACCCCCCCCCCCCCCCCTCCCTCCT
>NC_033799.1:12806886-12807754 GCF_001876935.1 Asparagus officinalis | reverse complement strand
AGTGTTTGTTAGGAAATCTATGAGTCATTGTAGTAGTATATATATGTGTGGTTTGTAAGTTGAAAGATATGAAGAAAAGAAGAAAGAAAAATTAATAAAATAATTTTATGCCCTCTGCAAATCGTTTATCCTAAGAAAAATATTGTTATCAAATTGGTATGAGAGCTAAAATGAGTTCCAATGGAATGATCCCGTTCGTTACTCCTAAACTCACCAAAGAGAATTATGAAAATTTGTGCATTTAAATGAAGGCTCTATCACGATCAATTAACTTTTGGGATGTTGTGGTGAAATGCTTTGAAAAGCTTGAAGATGAAGGTGCGCTATCAGTAGCACAGAGAGACTCGCTTAAAGCGTCCAGTAAGAAAGATAGTAGAGCCCTTTACTTTATTTACCGAGGAGTTCATGAATCGGCATTCGAGAATAACTCAGATGTAGCGACCTAAAAACAAGCTTGGGAGATACTTCAAAAATCCTATAAGGGAGTAGAGAAGGTGAATAAGGTGTGATTGCAAACACTTCGAAAGGAGTTCGAAGGTTTAGAGATGAAGCAAAGTGAACTAGTTTCTGACTAATTCACTCGTGTCTTGGTCGTGGTGAATCAACTTTGAAGAAATGGTGAGAAGATTGAACATGTTCGTGTGGTGGAGAAAATTCTTCGATCACTTCCTCATAAATTTGACTATATTGTTTGTGCCATCGAAGAGTCAAAAGATTCGGAGAAGATGACGATTGATGAACTCTTGGTTCCTTAAATGCCCACGAGAAAAGATTTAGCAAAAAAAATGACTCGGTGGAGAAGGCTCTTCAAACTAAGCTTTCTTTGAAAGATGGTCGAGAAGATTCAAAAGAAGGAAGTAACGGCGGT
>NC_033799.1:12805808-12806720 GCF_001876935.1 Asparagus officinalis | reverse complement strand
TTTTGGAGATTTCTCAAATATTCCAATAAAAAAGGCCGAGGTAAAATTCTTATTCACCTCAAAAATGGAGAAAAAAATTTATCACCGATTCTATTATGTGCCCAATATGAAAAGCAATTTATTGAGTTTGGGATAGCTCTTAGAAAAGGGCTATGATTTTCATACAAAAGATCGTAGTCTTTTTTTTGAGATCCAAAAGGTAGATTGATTGCAAAAGCATGGATGTCAAAGAATCAAATGTTCATGCTAAACCTTCAAGGTGGAGATGTGAAATGTTTGAAGGCGTGTACCAACGATCTTGCTTGGCTATGGCACTTGAGATGTGGGCATCTCAATTTTGATAGTCTGAAGACATTGGTCGATAGAAGTATGGTGAAAAGGTTGCCGATAAATGATCATCTCGAGCAACTCTGTGAAGGATGTCTAGCGGGGAAGCATCATCGAGCTATTTTTCCAAAGGAGACTTCATTTCATGCATCAAAGCCGCTACAACTTGTATATACTAATGTCTGTAGGTCGATCACTTTGACCTCAATCGGTGAAAATAGATATTTTCTTACCTTCGCCGATGATTTTTCGCGAAAGACTTGGGTATACTTCGTGAAGAACAAATCTGAAGTGTTTCCATGTTTAAGAAGTTCAAAGCTAATGTGGAAAAATAGCGACTTTTATCTTAAAACTATCATATCAAGCCGATGTAGAGCGTTCACTTCAAAGAAGTTTGAAGCATATTATGAAGAATATGGAGTTTGACATTTTCTGACTACTTACACTCGACAACAAAACAGCGTTGCTGAGAGGAAGAACCATACTATTTTGAATATGGTAAGAAGTATGTTGAGTAGCAAGAAGGCGTTTAAAACCTTTTGGGCTGAAGTCATTTCTTGCGCCATCTACATCATCAACCAGTGT
>NC_033799.1:12790627-12804808 GCF_001876935.1 Asparagus officinalis | reverse complement strand
GCAGAGCTGTCACCTGCCGATTGTAACCAACGGTGCGGACCCCTTGAAAGGTTAAAGTCCCGAGGGCAACTCCATCCTGATTTTTAACCAGGTGCCAATCCATACGCCTTGGGATAGAAGCGCACTGAAAGTAGGATAGAGGGAACATCCTCTCCATATTAGGCAAAAACAGGTTGCGGTCCCCGACTTTCCGTAGCCACTTATAGTCTCCGTCGTAGGCAGCATCCGCCTCAAAGTCAACGAAATCCCCGAAGAGGAATCCAGGTTTGATTATTGGCTTACGGCTCGGATTTTCAAGTCGAGCATCCGTAACCAATATCCTAAGGGTCTCAGGAGAAGCCTGGGTAATTAGTTCCACGCGACTCTTTTCCTTGATTTTGAAAACTAAGAGTTCTCGGCGCAAATTGAAGGTCATACTCGGATCCACACCACCTTCATGTCCAAAATGGTGGCGAAAAGGGAGAGGTTGACTGGTATGACGCACTGCAGAAAGAAGAAAAAAGTTAGAAAACTCAAAGGCAAAACCCAGACGCGAGGGTCAAATCCAGCGCCAGACAAGTTTAGACGCGAGGGTCGAACCCCGCGTCAGTTAATCTCAGACGCGAAGGTCGAACCCCGCGTCAGTTAATCTCAGACGCGATCGAACCCCGCGTCAGTTAATCTCAGACGCGAAGGTCGAACCCCGCGTCAGTTAATCTCAGACGCGAAGATCGAACCCCGCGTCAGTTAACCTCAGACGCGAAGGCCGAACCCCGCGTCAGATAAGCTCAAACGCGAAGGTCGAACCCCGCGTTAGAAATACCAAACGACGGAGTCCAGCCCCGCGTTACAGAAACGAGTTTCCTCGTTGATCTCAAGATCAGAACCTGCCGAAGCAAGTTTAAGGACCATGAAGGTCGCACTCACCACCAATCAAGGGAGGTTGCAGCGGCATGTTTGCCTGAGCAGCAGCGCCGCCGGCCGGCGCTGACGAGGAGCGGCATCGGACTTGGAAGTGACGTCGGACTTGGAAGATTTCTTGGGTGCCATGAGATCTCGTCGGAGGAGAGGAACAGTTTTCGCCGGAGATAAGAACGAAAATTTTCGTTAAAGTTTCAAGAAGAGTCGAATGACTCTTGATTTGACCTCTAGTGGTCTATTTATAGACAGCTATGAGCTGTCAAATCGTAACAAACAGGATTCGAGGCCATCGGCCCGCCCAAACTCGACCTTCGCGTTCGAGTTGTTTGGGCTTCCAAACGAGATGCCCACCTTCGCGTTCCAATTTCCCAACGCTGGGCTCACCCACGCGTTCCAATCCCCAAAGGCAGAAATTATCTCTGTGTTTGGATCACCATGATAGCAACTTCTTGACTACCAAGGCTACGACACAGCCCCAGATGAATAAAAGAAGAGCTAACAGCAATCGTCAAGGCGACGAAAGCCGGGAAGAAACCAACGACTCCACTGGAGAGTCTATTGGAGGAGTACAGATAGATTATAACTAACAACGGTGAAATCATCTGGCTCGATCAGTCGAAGGGAGCAATCAATCTACTAAATTTTGGGATCCAAAGTATTCCGAAAATTCATCCCAGTCAACCGCGAACTTTCGAAAACTTTGGAGGGGGTTCTGTAGGCTGTCTAAAAATCACAATGGATAGCTGATCCAAACAAGCCCTGATAATGGAAGTTACAATCAGACGACTTTCTAAATCACTGCATCCGCAACTCTGCAACCGCTACAAACACGGCCTCATTTCTGAGAAATAAAAGGTTGGACTTAGTTGGTGAGTTGCTTAGTAGAGAGCTGTGGGCAAATATCCACCTAAAGACACTATGGATGTTGATTCCCGTCAAGCTCCTACAACGAAAGCTACAATCAAATAGCTTTCACCTAAAGACACTATGGATGTTGATTCCCGTCAAGCTCCTACAACGAAAGCTACAATCAAATAGCTTTCACGCCGACAATCGAAAGTTGGTGAGTTGATTAGTAGAGAGCTGTGGGCAAATATCCACTTAAAGACACTATGGATGTTGATTCCCGTCAAGCTCTCACAATGAAAGCTACAATCAAATAGCTTTCGGGTCGACAATCGAAGATGGCAAATAGAGGACTTTTCACATAAGATCGAGAAGAGTTACAATTCAACGACACTTCCGACAACTGATGAAAACTCTATTCAGCAGTCTTCACAATCTACGGTGAAAGTTACAATCTGACAACTTTCATACCCTACAACAGCTAAAGCCAGGATTACTGATCAACGGTCCTCGCAACGCTTCATAGAAGAAGTTTCAAGTCAGAAAGCTTCTTCTGAAACGCGGATGTCATTCCCGCGTTACAAATCAGGAAGTGCAGGCGACCCCCGCGTTCCCAAGCCACAAGCCAAACGTGAGCAACCCTCGCGTTCGCAGGGGTTCAATCAACGCCGACCCCCGCGTCTCAGAGCCACAATCTAAACGTGAGCGACCCTCGCGTTCGTAGGGGTCCAACCAAGACCGATCCCCGCGTTTCTAAGCAGGCAACTAGCCAAAACGCGAGCGAACCTCGCGTTCAATGATGTTCAGCTAATACCCAACCTCGCGTCTCAATTCCAAGAGGCGAAGTTGGGTGTTAAACGCCAAGATGGGCGTTCGACTCGGTCCTGCATGAGTCGAACGGTTTCAGAACCGTTTATCCCACGTTCTGAGGGATTTTCGCCCACGTAGGAGCGGATATAGGGGTCAGTTACAACCTCTTATCCTCCTATAAAAACTCAACAAACTCAACTGAGTTAAGGGTTGGATTTTTTGACATCCGAACCACAACAAGGGCTGACTTTTTGGAAACGGAAGAGTTAGCAAAGGTGGGAAGATCAAGATCTAAACCGCACAGGTTGGATCTTCGGTATCTAAACCATACAGATAGCAGCAGTAAAATCCTTGGAGATAGGATTTTAAATCAAACTCAGAAGATCAAATCTGAGAAGATCTTTCAACAACAGAATATCAGCTTGGTCATTAACCGAATTTTCGGTTCTAACAACTCTATCCATAGAGTTCTAACTCGTCCAGAGTTCATAAACTCATTCAGAGTTAAATATCAAACTTTCCACAGAAGTTCAGGATTTCCCACGAGATAAGAGACGGTCGGATCGTCAACGAGAAGCAAATTCGACGCGAACAATCGAAGGAGGCATCTCATCGCTACCGAGAAGAACCCAGTTTTAAACAAAGGAGAGAACCAAATTCGTTCTCTCCTCTTTTGTAATCAAGTTGTAATCAGAATCAAAGGAATACAAATTCAAGTTTCTTTATTCTTTTCTTTACAATTTTTTACATCATACAGCCTAGTGGAAGCCAAGCTATCCTCGAGCTGCTGTTGTTGTAGTGCCTGTGTATTCTCCTGCTGAACCTCCTCCTGCTCAAGCTCATTATCTACCTGACCTTCCACTTGAACACGACTAGAACCTGGTTGGTCTTTAGGTTCTATCTCAATAACCTGGGACTCGGGAGTCCCAACAGTCTCAACACCACCATCTTTGGGCACCCTAGCAATCATGGACTTCTCATCAAAGGTAACGTCCCTGCTGATCACGAACTTCGAATCTTCTGTACACCAAAGACGATAGCCTTTTACACCCTTTGCATACCCCAAGAAAATTGCCTTCTTGACCCTCGCGTCAAGCTTTCTCTCGTTGACGTGCTAGTAGGTGGTACACCCGAAGATTCGGAGCCTCTCATAATCTGCATGCTCCCCTGACCACACTCGATAGGGTGTATCACCGTCCAATGTCGAATGTGGAGATCGATTCACAATATAGCAAGCTGTAGCAATCGATTCTGCCCACCATTCTTTACCCAAACCAGCATAAGATCGCATACTCACTGCTTTCTCCCGCAGTGTTCGGTTCAGTCTCTCCGCGACCCCATTTTGTTGTGGTGTAGATCTAACTGTCCAGTGTCTGGCAATCCCCTCCTGATCACAGAACTCCTTGAAAGCACCGTCTGTATATTGTGTACCGTTATCAGATCTCAGTGTCTTCAATTTCTTACCCGTCCTGTTCTCAACCATCGCCTTCCACTTCTTGAATGTCTCAAATACCTCATTCTTATGCTTCAGGAAATAAACCCAAGCATACCTCGAATGATCATCTATGAATGAGACAAAATATCTGGAACCACCCTTGGAAGTTGTCGAAGCCGGACCCCAAACATTAGTGTGCACATAATCTAGTATCCCTCTGCTCTTGTGCTTGCTCCTCAGAAACTGGACCCTGTGCGCCTTTCCATACACACAATCCTCGCAAAAATCCATGCAATGTTTCTTCAGATTCTTTAGCAAACCCTCTTTACCAAGCAGGTCCAGACCCTTCTCTGACATGTGCCCAAGCCGCCTATGCCATAACCATGTGTGCTCACATGGGTCTCCACCACTTCCTTCAGCTCCAACTGCTGCATCTCCCGTCACCGTCGTACCCGAGAGAGTATATAGATTACCGTGACGAACACCTTTCATCACTGTTAAGGAACCCCGAACAACCCTCTTCACTCCGTTTTCTGTTACAATCTTGCAACCCCCGGAGTCCAAAGCACCCACTGAGATGAGATTCTTCCGCAAGTCGGGAACGTGCCGCACGTCCGTTAGGGTTCTGACCACTCCATCATGCATCTTGATTTTTATATCACCGAGCCCCACCGTTTTACAAGCATGGTTATTCCCCATCAATACGGTTCCACCATCAATGCTTCTATAGGTAGTAAACCACTTCCTATTTGGGCACATGTGGTAAGAGCAACCAGAATCAAGTATCCACTTCCCGGAGGTGTCCTCGCCACCCGTGACGACATAGCATTCCTTATCGCTCCCTTCCTCTGAAGCATAGCTCGCCTCTTCCTTGCCTTCTTGTCTTTCAGGCTTGTTGTTGTTCTTCTTCCCACCTACTCTCTTGTTTGGACAGTCGACCTTGAAATGCCCAACTTCACCGCATTTGAAACACGCTCGTCCCGCAAGAGGTCTCGACTTAGATCTAGACTTTCCTCCCTTACCTTTTCCTCGCTCATTGCCTCTTCCTCTGGCAAACAGCCCCTGCGCTTGTTCTTTGTTACCACCTGTGGCCATATCACTAGTTGCAATTTTTCGAAGATCATCCGCTAGAAGCGTCGTTCTAGTCTCATCCATCGATAAACTGTCACCCACAAGCATCAGTGTTTGAACCAGATTCTCATAAGACTTCGGCAGAGATAGAAGTAGTAGAAGCGCCTGATCCTCGTCTTCCACTGTCACATCAATGTCTTTCAAGTCCGATATGATCCTATCGAACTTGTTGATGTACTCCCGGATTGACGAGCCCTCGTCCATCTTGCAAGTATACAATTTGGATTTTAAATAGACCCGGTTCGTTAGACTCTTCGTCATGAAGGTATTTTCCAACTTCAACCACACGCCCGCAGCCGTTTCCTCCCCGTCCACCAAGAAAGCTACATCCCTTTCAAGGCAAAGGATAATCGACGCCCGTGCTTCCAGATCCAGCTCCTCCCAATCCTCATCAGACATATTTTTGTTCTTCTCTTTTCCAGCCAAAGCTTTGTGCAATTTTTGCTAAATCAGCGAATTTTTCATCTGCATCCTCCAATAGGAAAAATTATTTTTCCCATTGAATTTTTCAATCTCGTATTTTCCAACTTTACTTGTTTTACTTGTAGAAGTCATTTTCTGCTTGTATTATATAAATCCGCTTCTCTCAAGAATTTTACAATTACTTGTGTTTTACCACACAATAGTCAACCACCACCTCAGATTAGTAGCTTAACCACCGCCAATCTGAATAAGGGCTCTGATACCAATTGTTGGACGCAGAGTCACGCCCACCGCCGCGGAAACGATATCACCTGAGAGATAGCCCTGGCTTTTGTTGTCACAAAAGCACAAGTCAGCCTCTATATTCTTGTTTCTCAAAGGAAACGAAAATAGATAGTGAAATTCTTATTTCTCTAAGGAAACAAGAATCAAAAGTGATATATTTCATCAAAGTGAAATATACACTCTTCCTCTCATCAGCTCTCGAATATTGAGGGAACCTACAAGCTATGACAACTCACAGATAAAACAAATACAAACACGAGATTTACGTGGTTCGGCTAACTAGCCTACGTCCACGGGAGGGGGTTTTCACTATGAGGAGAATACCAAACTTATTACAAGTTTTATCTCAACTCTCTTTTTTCTCTCAAAAGAACTTCAATACAAAACCCACAATTGATTTTTTCCTACACCACCATAACTCCTCCATCCCTTCTCTATTTATAGGAAAAACTAAAGGGGAAAGTCCGAATGGTTGGCGGGCTGGGACGGCGGGAAAAGAGTTCGCGCGCGCGGAGGAAAAATTTCCCGCGGGAAAAATCCCGCGCTCCCGCGCTCGCGTGCGGCGCGGTACAGTGGGCAGCGAGGAAAAATTTCCCGCGGGAAAAATCCCGCGCTCCCGCGCTCGCGTGCGGCGCGGTACAGTGGGCAGCCGCCCACGAAACGCTCCCTTGAGCGCGTGGGCGAAAGGATGGGGCACACCCATCACGTGGGTGTGTCCCCCCTGCGAAACACACATGCAATACGCAAGTCATATCTCAATGTGGTCAATACCTAATACCCTGGTTGACATGGTATCCCCATTTTTATTAATCCCATTGTACTAGGATATCGAGACCTAAAATTTTAGGCTTAGCGCTAAAATAAATCTCATGGAGGCACATTGAGCCGTATTTAGATGGCTTACTTATCTTCGTTATACACCGGTATATTGACATTGAGATGCATATGTTTTCAAAAAAAATGAACAAACTTCATATAAACAAGTATTTCAGAAAGAAATATGACAAAGGCCACCCAATAATAAAAATCAACCACATATTTATCTCAACCTACTACTATATGAAAGAGACTTGACTGTCAACAAAGAAAATAAACATGATTTATACGAAAATATCTGCGTGCATCTCAAAATACGATCCAATCAACAAGTGCTATGTGAGCAAATAATACCAAAGGATATAATCCATTGAGGAAATAATTCACATATGTTTAGGATAACTTTTAGATAAAAAAAATGGGAAAAATGTGTCCAGGCCCCAAAAGTGGGAACTTCGTGTGACTAGCCCCCCTGTACTTTGTCCAGGCCCCAAAAGTGGGAACTTCGTGTGACTAGCCCCCCTGTACTTTGCCCCATGTGGAATAGCCCTAAAAAATGGGCTTTAATGTTTTAAGCCCCCTCCACGTCAGCTTTATACTAAAAGCAGATGGTATTTTACAAAAAAACCGAAACTGCCCTTCTCTTTCTTCCTCAGACGAGTCCTGGAAGTCACCTCTCATTAATGCGATGTGATGGGGAAAATGGAGGGAAATTTCCCCCTTTTTTTACTCCATCTAACTAGTTAGTTCTCCATTACTCCTCCTCCTCAGACCAAAATTCTCTCCATAACTCTCTCCATCATGAGCAATAACTAGTTAGTTCTCCATTACTCCTCCTCCTCAGATCAAAATGGCTACAAAGGACATCATCTGCATTGTCTCTTCGCAGTATAAAGTGGTATTCTTGAAGATTAATTCTTCAACCACCATCTTGGATCTCAAGTTTGATGCGGCAGAGAGGTTAGATTCTTCCTCTCCATTATCGGGTTCATCTCTACCAACAAACAAGAGACCAGGAGATAGAATATAAAATTCTTCCTCTCCATCATCGGGTTCATCTCTACCAACAAAAAAAGAGACCATATTACTCCAATAGGTACACGAGTCTAAACTGTTTCCCTACCATCAACAGGAAGTTTCTGGAGAATATTCTTAAGAATAACCTGATTACCTCCCAACGGGTATATGAGGTTAAACTATTTCCCGAACACTCCAATATAGTATATGAGTATAAACTGTTTCTCAAATTCTTCAACAGCAGTTCTAATTCGAGATTTCGACAACGGCAACGCGATAAACGCAGAACCGGGGGAATTTTAGCTATTCTACAAAGTACTGAATAGGCTAAAAGATGAAGAAATCAAAGATTGAAGCCATTCACAAACCATTCTGCACAATTTCCTCAACAAAGCACTGGAGAAATTGCAGGGAAAGCTTATCATATCCAAAGTATCCCAGACCCCTCTCTAAAAAATGATGAGTCTGAGATACTTTGGAGGGGGTATCTGTAGGCGTCAAAAAATGCTTACAGACATTCAAACACCACTCAAGACGACATAGAAGAACAATATACACGTCATCAAGCAACACATGGCGGCGCGGCAAGACATGTTGTCGCGGCTAAGGCGCGACAGACCAAGGTGTCGCGGCTAAGGCGCTGCAGCCTATGGTGCCGCGGCTTAACCGCTACAACCTATGGTGCCGCGGCAATTAAAGAAGAATGTTGTGGCAGTTTTAAGGGAGTTATCTGATGATTTTTGAAGTCCACGTGGCGGCGTATCAGAGATAGCCGCGACAGCATCAACTGCCGCACCTAAAGAGACAGTTATTGATCGGCTATTTCTTCAGTTATCGTCTAAGGAGGCTATAAATACCCCCCTATGGCCATCATTGACAGGGGCTGAGCATTTTCCAGAGCAGATTATAGCAGAGAGCCTTGAGTTTTTGGTGAATTAGAGCAAGAGAGAGAGTCTTCCTTCTTCACAAACATCCTCAAGAAGCTTCTAGCGATTCCTAGAGATCTAAGCTCTGACTTGATCTTTAGAAGAGTGAATATCTTACATCGATAAGATATTCGCTTCAAATTCTTACTTCGATAAACGAAGGAAGAATCATTAAACCCCTCACGGTTCAATCAGAATCTGTGATTTGGTAGTCCACGAGTCAAAGCGCTCCCGGCACAGGCAAAGATCCCACGCAAGCAGCGATCCAAACAACGATCCTGCGTTTGTTTCTCAAGAGTTGTAATTTTCCTTTTGTTGTGTAAAAGAGGTCTTATAAAAAGACTATTCTTTTGAATTTGTTGTAATCGACCGAAGATATAATGAATTCCACAGCAAGACCAACTTTTGACGCAAACACTTGTACGCTTTTAAACTCTGCGGCAGCAACACAACAGTTCAACAGATTCAAACTGTTTAAGTTTTTTAACACTTAAGTGTGTTCGCATCCACCAAGAGCTGCCCCAAAGGGGCACTATTTATAGGCCTCTAAGGCCAGCTCAAGGGTTATCCACAATCAATATGATTGTTAGAAATCATAATGACAATTATGATTGTAACAGAAAATAACTTAATTGATGTAACCGTTGGATGCAGTAACGCCTGAACGCGAGGCTAGCGAGGGCCGCGTTGCGCCTCTCGAATGCGAGGGTCACGTCTCTACGTAATGCAAGGGTCGCGTTGAGCCTCGCGAACGCGAGGGTCGCGTAGCACCTCGCGAACGCGAGGGTCGCGAATGCGAGGCTCGCAACCTCACGCGAACGTGAGGGTCACGTCACGCCTTGCGAACGCGAGACTCGCCCACATACTACAAAGCAGCCTGTGAGGCGGCCACATTAGCCAACGTGGCGCCAAAGGGCGCCCCCCGATACCTCTGTGTGAAGTACAAAGTGCATCTTACAAAGCGCCACTTAGCCTTAGCCCGATTAACCCCGATCCCCGGCCCATTAGCCTACGGTCCACGGCCCACGGCCCACGACTCCACTGAAAGCACCCTAGAAGGGGTGAATAGAGTAATTGCTAATCTAATCCGATATCGGTACCAAATTAAAACTTATTAACTAATATATCCTAACAATGTGATATACAATGAGATGTGGAAGGATATACAATGAGCAATAGGCGATATAAACAATAAGACAATAAAACACGCTAAAGCCAAACACAAACAAAACGATATGATCATGGAGTTCGGTCACCATCGACCTATGTCTCCGCTCCTCACCCTCAAGGAGAATCTTCACTATCTCAAAAACAACTACACAATTGGTTTTTCAAGTTCACTAAAAACTTTTACAACTCACACAATTGTCAATACACAATATATTCTTTTAAATATTGGCCTAGCCCGTGTCACCTTCCTCAAATGCTTAGATTTACCACCTCTCATTAGGCTTTACTATCAAGGCCACTCCTCTCGGAATTGACCTCATCTATCACCAACTACTTTTCTAAGTGTCCTTATGTATTACAACATGTTCTCAACAATGATAAGCTCAAATATAAGATTTTGTTCTCTAAAGAAGATGAGAACTAAAATGAAGCTCACTCTCAACGATACACTCACCACAACCCAAATATACAATATGTGAAAATACTTAAGCTCAAATTGGTTGTGTGTGAAATCAATGAGTAAAAATAAAATCAAACTTGAATTAATCTAGAAAATATAAATATAAAAATTTAAATAAAAACAAGCTAGATAATTGAGTTTAGAAAACTTCTCCAAAGAGCACAAAGAGATTTGATGATGGGTTGAGGTTGAATGTCTGAAAAACTATAATTTTCGATCAATCACTTTGTGAAAACTTTCTTCACATAAACAACCCATTTAAATTGTGAAAACAAACTAAAAAATAACTTCTTGAAACTCTTGCAAAAGCCCTTGAAAAACTTAGCAAAGAAAATGGGGGTTCAAAACCTTTTATAGCCTCAAAAATAGCTCACAACAAAAACTAGCCGTTACAGTACCATCGGTCGACTGATGTATTATTTAGTCGACTGATGAGCTGACCGTTGGCTGATTCAGGGAAACTATCGGTCGACTGATGTAAGTCATCGGTCGATTAAAAATACTATTTAGTCGACTGATTGAGGTCGGTCAACTGAGTAGAAACTTTTCAGCAATTGCAGAGCAGTTCTTCAGTCGACTGATGCATAGTGTCGGTCGACTGAAAACACTGTTCAGTCGACTAATGAAGATCGGTCGACTGAGCAAAAAAATTCGGCAATTGTAGAGCACTTCATCGGTCGGTTGATGAACAATATCAGTTGACTGAAAAACATGCACAACCCAGTTTTAAATAATAATTCTGATTTTCAAAGAGCTCTTAAAAATAGCAAATAAATTCCAAAAATTATAAAACTTGGAGAAATGTTTATATACATGAATATAAATATGTTAGAAAAGTGCTTTTTAAAATATCATTCCCGTATGTGAAAACTCATTATTTTGTAAAATCTAAAAAATACGGGTCCGTTTAAACACTTGATTTTGACAAAATGGTTCAAATTGAGCTTTGGAATCTTTTAGAATGATTTAAGAGACTTTATAAAAGATATAAAACTTTATTATTAAGTCAATAAACCACAAACTCAATTTTCTTAAAAATACTTATATTATGAGAAATTTGTGTATATAAAATTGAGCTCTAAGCATAACACACAAAGTATGATACTGATACGAGTTGCCGTGCGAGCACCCTTTGGTTGTGGAATTACCAAAAGGTGGGTTGAGAAGAGGATGACAGAAACACAAGAACAATTCAGTATGGCGAAGAAAAATATCTTCTCTAGATTATGAAGAATAAATTATTACAAATCTCTCCCTCACAATCTCACTAGAATCGAGAATAACCTCTCAATCCTCTCTAAACCCTAATACAATGATTAGAATCTCTCTCTGGTCTAAGATCTCATAGATCATCATAACCTAAACCCTAATCCTTTTGATCAGGATATCTCTTAGACCTAAAACTCTTTAGGTCTACATCTTGGCCTCTAACCTCCTGTTTAGAACCCTCAACAGTCCCTATTTATAGGGTTTACAATATGGTGGCAATCTGGTAAATAACCAAAACCAAACCCAACTAGAATTCCTTCAAAACAGAAACCAAGTCTGCCTAGGAAACCTCGATGAGTCGACTCATGACTGCATATGAGTCGACTCATGACTGATGAGTCGACCCATAAGCTGATGAGTCGACTGAGCAGAAGCTTTTGACAAAACGGCTGGGGTTCGTGAGTCGACTCATGACAGGCATGTGTCGACTCAACCTGATGAGTCGACTCATGTACATGTATGAGTCGACTCACGAGCTAAAATCTGGATTCTTCGAAATTGCTGCTCGCCGTCTCGTTCCACGCTTCCACCTGTGCTCCGTCGTGTCGCTTCAGACCACTATTCTCAAGATATCATAAGAATAACTTATCCTCAAGCTCCCATGAGGATCGCTTTTCCAAAGAGAAGATACACCCGTATCAGATACATAAAACTAATATACCCAAGTAGATGTGCATGAAGCTAGATCTTGAATCTTAAACTTGAAATACGTCGGCTTCATTCCAAATACTGTCGTTACAGCACAAATCCTATCAAGCTGGATACATATTTGAGAAAACACAAATACTAAAAAACACAATTATTAATTATTTGTTAATCCTCAAAACTAGATTAGAAAGTAGGCTCATGAACATGAGTCCTAACAATCTCTCCCCTTTTTTATGATGACTAACAATTTTCTCAAAAAAAATGTAAAGTGCGTAAACAATATACTCACTATCCACTTATTTCTCCCCTTTTGTCAATATCAAAATGGGGAAAACAAACATTGAGATAGAGAGCGAACGCTCCCCCTACCTATAAGCATAGTGTGTAAAACAATTATAGGGAATGCTCCCCCTATCGAAAGGTCATATAATATATGTGTAATGATAATAAGGGCAATTTTTACACAAATTTTCATCACAAAAGAATATATGCATAAAAATTATGTGAGCAAAACATGAACAATTAACCACACAAAAACTACATTATAAAGCACAATTAGGATGATCCATGAGCTCAAACAAATGTATATCATCATAAGAGTATTTACAATGATGTCACAAACTTATTGTTCATACCAAAATAAACCAAATACATAGTTCAAAGCAAATAAAAGCTACAAACCAAATAAGCTAAAAAGACAAACACATAGTTCAAATACATATTTAAAAATACAAGACCAAATGAGAAATTTTGTCTTCAAGAATTGGATAGCCCGGGACCCAAAGGAGGATGATACATGTGCATATCCATGAACTATTGCTGGATCCTCAAAATCTCATCAAGCCTACTCTCGACTCTAGCATAACTCTTATCTTGCCTCCTCAACAACTCGCCATACCAATTTTTAGCTCTACTCTCAATATGATCTAGGCGAGTAAACACTCTATCCTCTAAACTATCCAACCGGTGAATCAAATCATCCGGAGCATTGGAAGGAATGGAAGATGATGCATGAGAAGGACGGGGACGAGGACGAGCTCTAGAACTAGATGGAAGAGAAGAGGGTTCATCTATGAAAGGATCTACAGGATCATCAGGATGTTCCATCTGATATAGAGTAGTAGGGAGATTCATCCTAGAGATGCTAAGGGTGTCAAAGAGATTGTGAATATGAATGGGGCCCTCATCGGATAGATCAACTTCAAAATGGTGAAAAATCTTGGTGTGTAAGGCTCCAAAAGGAAGAAATCTCGTGTGGTTTATTGCCATGGCATCAAAAATGGCATTGCTCCATTTTACGTCAAGGTTTCCTAAAATGACATAAACCCCACTAGTCAACTCTTGAGAGAAATGATCATAACCCCCGGTCTTGGGAATTATGTTATAAGAAATGATATGAGCAATGATTCTCCCAAGAGGAGAGACTGAGCTATTTGAAAGAGGAAAACGTTTTCCTAGAAGGAGGATTAGAGAATCAACATTTTCATCAATATAGTCTACATCCTTCAAGACAATGTCCCTAAAAGGAATATCAAAAATCTTAGCTAATTGATTGGCAGTGAAAATAATATGACGATTCTTGACAAGAGAGGTTATGAAAGGGGTATCTACATCAGTTAGTTACAAATTTGTATAAAATAGACGTACAAGATTTGGATAATATGGAAGACGATTATTGTGAGAGAGCAAATCATGTAGTTTAGCATCATTAAAATATGTATGCAACTAAAAATGAGCAAAATCTTCAAACTTCAAAAATCTCCCAGGAAAGATTTTGAACTGATAAAAAATATGATATTTGCTAATTAAAGATGGATTACGAAGATATCATTCATAACTAGCAAATTCGGGAGCGGGAGCGGGAGCGGTTTCGGGTCTACTAGATCTAGCTCGTTTGGGATGAGATCGAGAAATTATAATCAGATAAAAATGAGGTTAAAAAATTTTAGATAAGAAAACAACCCATATTAACAAACCCTAGATTGAAGATTTAGATGATAAACCCTAGGAGAATAACAAAAACGAAAAAGAGAGAGAAGGAAGTG
>NC_033799.1:12783875-12789627 GCF_001876935.1 Asparagus officinalis | reverse complement strand
ATCACAGCCAAAAAATATCAGAAAACAACAAAATCCCAGGAACTTATTTCCCTGAATGACGTATTATACAGAAAAATCTAAGTAGCGCATGAATCCTTCAACAATAGCAACTGATTCATTCTCAGGAAAACCCATGCATCAAACAAATCAAAACTCAACAAAATCTGGGAAACGCATTTCCCTAATGTGAATATATCACACAGAAAATATGTAAACAAAAAACATCTATAGCATTAAACTAAATAAAAAATAAACATAAACATCAAAATTTCAGGGACCCATTTGTCAACATATCATACAAAAAAAATGCAACCGTCATGTAACCCTTTGTCAACAACAAGTGCCTCCATAAACCCAGCACAACCCATCAATTTAAACCCCCCAAAAAAATGATGGAAAAAACAGAGGCCTAAATCACAACCCTTCAGCAGTCTCCCTAAAAATAGTACTCAACTAAAGTATAACCAAAAAATAAAAGCACTAACAAAAACAAAAAAAATCATAAAAATACAAAATCACGTAAATAAAGCGAGCCCATCAAATTAAATACAAAAATAAAGCTATTATATTAGAAGCTGTATGCAGAAAAATGGACATCACTACCAAAAATAATAATAAGAAGAAGAAAATATTACCTAAACCCAACATGACCCATCAAAACTAAATTAAAAAAAAAAACCAACAGTGTTGTAAAATAATATATATGAAAAATCAACAAATAATCATTTTCCTCTCAAAAAAGATACATGCAAAAAAAAACAAAAAGCGAACATCCCCATAAACCCAACACAACCCATTAAAACAAATTAAAAACCCACCAAAAATCAAGTAAAAAAATTAAAAAAACGACCTGAGAGAGTATCCTTTTCCTCTCAACATTCTCCATGAACTGAGGCCCAACTTCTCTGTTGAGCACATCATTCAAAAGACTCCCTAACAATCTACAGTCATCCTCAAACGACTGAAACGAGATCTCTTCAGCAATGTCATCAGTTGTGTCCGTCATTTTTTTTCCCAAAATTTTTATTCAGAAAAAAATGGGAAAATTTGAGCAAAAACAGAGGAGAAATGAGACAATATAGGAGGTTTTAGAGAGAGAAAACTGTGTGAGGTTTTACCGTGTCATCGACCACCGAGATTGCGACACATGTGCGGTCAAAAAGGCGGAGGAAGAGGGAGTTGGAGGAATCCTGGCCGTTGGATGGGCACAGTTCATCACCCAGGAATTGGGGATGAATTGTACGGAAGAGGCCTTTGTGGTTTTGTCTCGTCGTGCTGATTTTGTTTGATTATGATTTTTATGTTGCAATTTTAAATATTATATTATATATATATATATATATATATATAATATATATATATATATAATATATATATATATATATGGAAGAAATGGGTATACTTGGTACAAGGATCCTTTGTAGTGATGTGGACACATCTTGTCCATACATCACACCTTGAAGATGGAGCCTCACCAATTCAAGGTGTGATGTATGGACAAGATGTGCCCACATCACTACCAGGATCCTTGGCCAAAGTATACCCATATTCGCTCTCTCTCTCTTCTCTCTCTCTCTCTCCTCTTCTCTCCTAATATATTATATATATATATATATATATATATATATATTATATATATATATAATATGAGAAGAAAACTGGCCATAAGAGCTGCCAGCGTAGGATTTTGGTGCCTGCAGGGGTTATTGAAAAAAACCTCACCTTTTGATCTCTGTAGTTAACCCAGCTGTCAAACCCAGCTCGCCCAGAAAACCCGCCCCTTTCGAATACAGCATCAGATCTCTCCACCAAATCCTCCCTCTCCTCACGCCTCTCGCCCTGTCGTTCGCTCAGGCGCAAACCGCACCGACGCCGCTCGCCGTGAGAAATCGGCGACCGCCCGCGCCGCTCGCGTTCCGTCTCGTGAGGCCAACCCCGACCCCCTTCTCGATCTCTCTTGAGCTCTCAATCGATTTCGCTCAGGCCAACCGACCGCCGCCGCCTCGGTGAGAAATCAGCGACCACCGCCGCTCGTTTCGTCTCGTGAGGCCAACCCCGACTCCCCCTTTCGATCTCTCTTGACAGGTAAAATTTTAAATTCTCCTCTCTCAACCGCCCTCCTTTCTATTACTGTAATGTTCGGCAAATTCTAACATTTACTGTTAAATTTAACAAAAAATCCTATATACAGATTGTATTGTGTTGTATGAATGCATTGTTGATGTTGTCCAGACAAAGCATTTTTGCTAAGTGTTGATGTGATTAAAATTTTAACTGGGATTTGTGATCTGTGCATTGTTAGATGTGATCTTTGAGTTTTATGAACTTGAGTTTTATTGATCCTACAGTGAAATTCATAAAGTATATGCTAATTTTGTAAATTTTATGAAGTCATGGAAGCAGTGAAATTCATAGAGTCATTCCATGTTGGTGAAGAGGATAACATCACCAACATTACACAAAAACAAAAGAATTAGGTCCCCCTCCCTTTTGTTGGCAACACATCCTAGCTAGCTACGTACATGCATAAATAAGCTACGGTCAATTGCAGCTACACCCTCTGTATTATAAGGGTGCACTTATCTATGTAGCCACTGAACTATTTTTTTTTGTGTATGTTTTTTTTTGTTCCCAAATAATTGACGAGGTCATTATTAATGTTTTTTTCTTCTTTAGGAGTTTGGAATGGAGGAAACAAATTCAAATAGTGTAGAGTTCGGAATGGGAGAATCAAGTGTTATTGGAATTGAAACTGCGGCCAATTCTGTAAATGCTCCTAAACCACTACTAGGAATGAAGTTTAATAGTCATGAAGAAGCTTATAACTATTATAACTCTTATGCATTGTTGATGGGTTTTGGAATAAGGAAGAGCAGTGTGAATTACTCTCGCAAGACTAGAGAAGTGGTAGACAGAAAGTTTGTTTGTGATAAGGAGGGCTATAAACCTAATAGTGGCAAGATAGAGATCCCTCTTCGGCGAGAGACCCGAGTGGGATGTAAGGCAATGATGCGAGTTAAATTATTGGAGGACAAATCGTGGGAGGTCACGGGGTTTGTTGAAGAACATACAAATCATGTGTTGAGTAGTCCAGACAAAGCAAAAATACACAGATCACATCAACAATTTCATAAAACTCAAAGATGTAAAAAACTTATTGATAGTCTGCGAGAAGAAGGTATGCCTCCTTCCACTATTTCTCGCGTTATCAATGCAACCAATGGAAGAGACGGTGAACTTGTGACATCACAACAGTGCATTGATCATATCAGAACCCAAAGAGTCAACAATATTGGTCATGAATGCATATCTATCATTCGACATTTTCAGAGTATGACAGCGAATGATCCAGAATTTTATTTTGCAATAGAAGTAGACAGTAGTGGACAAATGAGGAGTGTATTCTGGGCCGACGGAAGATCAAGAGCATCTTATTTGCAATTCAGTGATGTTATTGTGTTTGATGTGACATACAGAACTAATAAGTTTGGTCTTCCATTTGCTCCATTTACTGGTGTAAATCACCATAGGCAGTCCACTTTACTTGGTTGTGCATTATTAGCCGATGAACAGGAAGATACCTTTGTTTGGTTATTTGAAGAATGGCTGAAATGCATGCACGGCATTGAACCAGGTGCTATTATAACAGATCAGGATAGAGCAATGTGTAATGCTATTCACTCAGTGTTTCCAACGACAAGACATCGTTATTGCTATTGGCACATGCAAAAGCATATTATTGATCATTTGCCTACTTTGGTATCTCGTTATGGTGAACAGTTTCAAAGGTATTGGGGCTTGTGGTGCAATGGTTCTTCAATTGAACAATGTGAAGGATATTGGGTTGAGATGAAAGAGAAGTTTGATATAAATGAAGAAGGGGAGGGATGGTTGCAAACAGTTCACAAATGCAGAGAACACTGGGTGCCGTGTTATCTGAAGGACACTTTTTTTGCTGGAATGAGATCGAGCCAAAGGAGTGAACGTATTAATGCATTTTTTGATGGGTATGTTAACTCACAGACTCAGTTACACGAGTTTGTGACACAATATGAAAAAGCAGTAACTCATCGCTTAAGTGAAGCCCATGAAGATTTTAAAAGTCTGAACACAAAGCCGGTCATGCTCCTTGGACATCCAATTAAGGTCCAAGCTGGAGAAATGTATACACGCAATATGTTTGATGTGTTCCATACTGAATTCAAAGGATTTGGTACAGAGTTCTGTGAAGAATTGAGAAAAGATGGGGACATTGTTGAATACAAGGTCTGTAAGTTTACAGATAGAGGAAAATAGGAGGTGGTTACTTATGAACAATCCAGTCAGATCCAGTTCTGTTGCACTTGTGCTTTGTTTGAAACTAATGGTGTTGTATGTAGACATATATTATCGCTAATGATGGCTAGGCAAATGGATTCATTACCCGACCACTACATCCTACACCGTTGGACCATACATGCAAGGCATCGTAACATTGGGGTTGGCAATATTGTATTTGGAAGAAACATCACCAGCTGTGAAGAGAAGATTAATTTATTGAAATCTTGGGCTTTAAGAGCAAAATTCAATAATGTGCTCGAGCTTGCATTTGATTCAGAAGAGAAGCTGCAACAACTTGATGATGTGCTAACAAATTTCATGGAATCACTTGAAGAAGAAGTTGGAGAAACTCAAGATCAAATTATGGATATTCCTCAACCTTCCGCACCCATTTCACATACAATAGAGAACATTCCTCAGATAACAGTTCGTGATCCTGATAGACCTGCAAGGACTAAAGGTCGTCCACGCAATGCTACTAGAATCCAGTCAGGTTTAGAACAGGCACAAGAAAAGAAAGAAAGGAAGAAACACATATGTAGCAGATGTGGTGAACTCGGGCATTATAGAACTAGTTGTAAAGTTAACTTGCAAAGGTACCATTTTCGTTGATATTCAGTTTTAACCCTATATAAGTTTATGAAACTTGATAGCACAAAGTCATATCTCATGATTAATTTGTCATATAATTTGCAGGTAAACATATGCACGGGTGGTGGATGTATTGGTTTGTTCAAAAAGTCATATCTCATATATATATATATATATATATATATGTGTGTGTGTGTGTGTGTGTGTGTGTGTGTGTGTGTTGATGTTATGTAATCACAGTTAAACTGATAGGAACAGGGTTGATAAGGGCCGCTAACTTCTCCAAATATCTAGTTTGGAGTTGAACTGTTCTTTCGTACACGTGTAGTAACTCGTAAGAGGGCAGGGTCTGATTTTCTGTTGTTCCTCCAATGATCAAGTTAGCAAGGTACTTGAGTGGGGGAAAATGGTGAACTATAGCAGTTCTTGAGTGCAGTGGAATGGAGAAAATGCAGAGAAATTACTTACCCTTGTGTTGAGAATAGTTTCTCCTTTTATGGCAATAAAGGTGGGAAATTTTGGTCTCTTCGGCTGAGTCAGGGCTGGCGGCTGAGTTAGCTTCGACTTTACAGGTGTCAGCTACCAAGAGGACGTAGTCACTTTGGCATTTAATGAGATCGGATAGGTGGCATGCAGAGCCAATGTGGTCCGATGTGCCATAAGTAGTGCTGGAGACAGAGAAATGATGGTGCATGTCAAGCATTTAATATGATGTCGACACGCTATCAGTAGGGGGCTCGAGGGTTACAGTCACCTTTTGTCTTGTGCGGAGGGGTGTGGAGAGGTACTGCCTTTTGGGCTGGCTCTCGTGAGATGTCAGCTAGCTAACTAGTCCAGTAGA
>NC_033799.1:12749603-12782875 GCF_001876935.1 Asparagus officinalis | reverse complement strand
TTCATTGATCGCCTTTACCTTATCAGGATCGATGTGGATACCTTTGGTGGCGACGACGAATCCCAGGAACTTGCCACTCGACATTCCGAGGAAAGACTTGGTAGGATTCATCTTCTATTGATGAGCTCGCATCAAGTCGAACATGGTCTTCAAGTCTTTAATGTGATCCTTTTTATCACAACTTTTCACGACCAAATCATCTACGTAGCATTCAACAGTCTTTCGGAGATGCTCCTGAAAGATCTTTGACATGGCTCGCTGATATGTAGTACCTGCATTCTTTAAGCCGAAGGGCATAACCGTGTAGCAGAAGACGCCGAGAGGCATTCTGAATGCGGTATGCTTTTCATCGTCTGGATGCATCTTTATCTGGTTATAACCAGAGAAACCATCCATGAAAGACATCCTCTCGAACCCACACGTATTGTCGATGATAACATCCGTGATGGGGAGGGGAAAATCATCCTTTGGGCAAGCAGTATTGAGGTCTCTAAAGTCGATACAGACCCTGATCTTCCCGTTTTTCTTAAGGACCGGGACGATGTTGGCAAGCCATTCTGGATGTTGTTCCTCTCTAATGAAGCCCGAGTCCACAAGCTTTTTAACCTCCGCTTCGATCACCTCCATCATTTGTGGACGAAACCGTCTTTGTTGTTGTTTGACAGGTTTGACATCCGACTTAATGTTAAGGCGATGCACAGCTACGTTTGGATCGAGCCCTGGCATGTCTTCATAATTCCAGGCGAACACATCGATGTACTCCCTAATAAGAGAGATTAACTCCTCTTTCTCATCGGGTAGGAGACTGTCGCTAATGAATATCGGTTTAGGATTTTCCTCAGTTCCCATATTCACCTGGAGTACTTGATCTTCGGTAGGAGGCTCTCTTTGCTCGAACCTATCACCATACTGCATGTTTAGGTGATGAACCCAAGGATCTTCCCATGTCGGCATCTGGTCGTCTTCCTCTATTGCGGTAGGATCGACCGTGACCATGTTTGACATCAACCTTTTGAACGTCTCGCCAAGGCTAGCGTCGGAACCCCCAGCCGAAGAGTCGGAAGAGTACCCGTTTCTAGCCTTGTTAGCGATCTGATCAATGATTTGCCAGCAACATTCGTCGTCGGATGAGGAGACGTAGCCGAGACCTCTTTTATAGCGATAATAATCATCGGGTTTTCCCTTCGGTACATAGGCCATTCGAGGTGGAACTCGTGGGCCTCGACCAAAGAAAAGACCTTCTCCGAGTGTGAAGTCATACCCATACTTTTCCATCATATCGCGCGCTTTTGCGTCATATCTGAATAGATGAGGAGCAGGTTTATCTTCATCTTCTTCTTCTTCTAAGAAGTGATCGGGTGTCGGAGCTTCTTTTCCTTTGCCGTAGACGACTTCTTTTCCACTCCATTTTCCCGCGGGGATGACAAGCGTCGCTCCGCATGGATCTTGTACCTGCTTTTTCGTCAGACAAAATGACTGAAGAGGCATATGCAGGTCAGGATTATCACAAAGCTCTTTAGTGACGTCATCCAGACACATCAAATACTCTAAATCATCGTTTATTGGATCTTCCCCAAGGGTCTAGACCCGCTGGTGTTGAATCCGTAAATCGTAGTGCCAGTGGAGGCTAATTTACTCGTCGGGATTCCGAGATGATGCATCAATCGGAATGGCATGATGCTAACAGCGGAACCCGGATCAACTTGGATCCGGTTGACCATGCTGGAGCCAATGTGCCCGGTGAAGTACAAGGGCCGATCGTGCTTTGAGTTCTTCGTCTGCATATCTTCTTTGGTGAAAGAGATGCATGGAAAATGATGCGCCGCTAAGTTGCAATGCTGAGCTGACGGCTCTGGCCCTTCAGGAGACGGCTTGATTTGAGTGAGAAAAGCTTCAGAATCGCTCAAAGCCTCCTGTAATGCTTTCCTTGTATCCTTGGACAGGCGCAATAGCTCGTATAGGGTTATTCTAGCCGGGATGTTGGCCAACTGCGCCATAATGTCGAAATGGGGTGAAGAGCTCACATTTCCCGGTTTGTCTCTTCCAATCGGATGATTGAATCGAGACTGCCTCGGGTTTTGGGCTTCTTGGCGTAAAGGCTCTTTTCCCTTCTCCTTCTGCTGGACTCTTTTCGTGGTCACAGGCGTCGGGGGAATTGCTGCAATTCCTAGTTCTGCCAATGTCTTGGAAGGAGGAGTGTTGGTACCTAATTGCTCGGAAGCATCCGGGTACTTGTAGTGATACTCGTTACCGCTCCGAGTTGCAAGGGCTTCCTGTTCATCTTCAGAAAGTGGGAAGGCAGGAATTTCTTCATCGTCTCTTCCTGGAATAGCGGACACCCCATAACAAGATTTACCTTTCCCTTTTGATTTCTTCTTGGAAGAGGTCCCAGTCCACTGTTCGTCTCCGATCAAATCCGGATGAACCCAAAGAATTTCGCCATTAGGGGCCGTGTGTGGCACAAGCCCTTTTTGGCGTTGTTTGTGGGGATCATCGTTCACCGTCTTTACTGCTGCCTTTATAACTGGCTCAAGCTGGAATTGGTTTATGGGAAAAGAGCCGAAGCTAATCGTCACTGCATTCGCACCCACTTTCTTCTCCTTTGGCTGCTTCATTGTGATGACCCCGACATCGATGAGAGCCTGGATCTTGTCCTTAAGAGCATAGCATACCTTGGTGGGGTGGTGCACCGCTCTGTGGAATGCACAGTACTTCGGATCATTAATCCTCTTGGCGTCTTCCTGATCCTGAATTGGAGGCAGTTTAATCTTGTTATTCTCAACGAGGTATTTGAAGATACCAGGAACTTCGTCCTCTCTGAATGAATAAACTTTCGGGAACTTTGGCTCCGAAGCTTTCGGCCTCGGGGTCTGCTGTTGCCACCTTGGTTGTTGAGGCGCCTTTTGCTGCTGCTGTTGCGGTTGCGCCTGCACCTCGAACGTTTGATTAGCGTTCACGGCATTTGCGTGCGCTTTTCCTTTACCCCTAGGGGTGAAGTTCGGTTGCGGAGCGTTATTTGCTATTTGGCCCCTTTCCGCCTTCTTCCTTTTGATGAATCGTTCGGCTCTTTCCCCTCGCACCTTCAGGTCCTTCCAGGTCTTTGATGGCGCCGTTCCCATAGATTCAAGGATATCCAAGGTGAGATTGTTGTGACAGGTCTCGAGGATGAAATCTTCGCTGACCGGGTCCCTGCAATTCATCGCTTTATTTCGAAACCTTTTCACAAAGTTTTCGACTGTCTCACCATTTTTCTGTTTCTCCTCAAACAGAGTGCTGATCGAGACCTCAGTGTCATCATCAAAGAAGTTCGTCAAGAACATGTCTTCCATGTCGTCCCAACTGCCGATGCTCCCCGGCTTGAGGCGACGATACCAATCGAAGGCCGCTCCGCGAAGAGTGCCAACGAATGACCGTACCATCAAGGGTTCGTTGCCGGAGATTGTTCCTAGGTGAGACTTGAAATAGATTAAATGTTGGGTAGGGGAACCCTTTCCATCAAACGGCGTAAAGTTAATGAGATTGAACTTTGCCGGATATGGAATTGATTCCCACTCCCTTGGATATGGACACGGTATACCTGACCTTTTTACCTCTTGAGCATTCATCAATGCATTGATTTTGCTCTCCAAGTCTTTCATCTTTTTGTCTTCACTCGTTTCTATCTTCGAGTGGTTTTGGGGAGAGGTAATGTGGTCTTCTTTGGCATTATCATCTACCGGACCACTTCCGTTGTCGTTGTTGACAGGGGGAATGATGACATTATTCCCTTCCCGTTCATTCTCTTCTTGGTTCTGATGATTGGGTCGAGTGGGCTCCTCTTGATGAGTTGTCAAAGCTGCGAGTTGCTGATCGTGCATCTCCCTCATCCGCTGTAGGGTCATTTCCATCTCGAATTTGAAAGCTTCTTTCTGCCGAGCTAGGGCGTCTTCAAGCATTTTGTTCATTTGTTCGGCACTGATCATGAGTACCTCGCGGGGTTGTCCTTCGCTAGATACTGTGTTGTCCGAAGCAATCGCGGAGCCGGCATCTGATGCTTCGTCTTCTGATGGTGATCTCGTCCGGATTCTACCATAAGTCCCTCGTGTAATGGTCCCGGACTGTAGGTGAGTTAGATACCAGGGTACCAACGGGATTGACTCGGGATTGTCCCCTGTCGATGCTCCTTTGCTGGCCATGTTGATGGTGACCTTCGGGAATTCTCTGTCTTTGACTATCCTTCTTCTTCGCTGGAAACGCCTAGGCTTAGCTTCAGACGTTCCGGTGGAAATTCTGTCAAATACTGAAATTCTCCTTGGGGTTTGAGCACAAGAGCATTCTGACAGCACTGCCTTGATTATATTGGCGCACGGGCAGCGAGACTCCATGTCCTGCACATACTTCTTTCGAGATTTCCCCATACCACCAGCTCTATAGTACAGCTCATCAGCTTGGTAACTGGAGCAACCTATAGAGTGTTGGCATGTGCTCCTTGGTAAAACACCATCATCCTCAGATGAGTGTGCTTCCCCTTTGGCATGGGATGTTTTGTTAGTTTTCTCAAAAGTGGCCCGTTCAAGTTTACGTTTTTGTGAACATAAAAATTGAACGGGCTCTTGTATTTCGACTCGCAATCCGATGCGGTCGGTGATAGGGGCTTTCCCTTTCTCATCTTTCGTGGGGGGATTAATTCGACCCCCAGTTTGATTTGAAACTTGGTGACCTTTCAATGGACCCAAGCGCTCCTTGATAGGTACTTTACCTCGATTCCCTGGTAAGGGACCGAGGCGACCTTTCACAGGAACCTTGGAGGTTGAAGGGTCTGTTTTCATACCTGACCCTACCGGAGGTGCCGGGGTAAGGGGAACAGGATTTGGCCTTGGTGAAGGTTGGGCAGCAACTTCTTTCACTTTTGTCTTAGGCGTTGGGTTCGCCTTTAGCACCCACGTCTGTTTGAGTTTTGGCGGAGTCTTGACCGCCTCTTCTTTTTGCATCTCCTCTGCTTTCTTCAAGAGAGCTCGGGCATGCGCAAGGAGTGCACGGCGCTTCCTGATTCTCTCTTCAAGAGTGGAGCGGTTCCTTGTAACACGCACCCACTTGTTTGTTCCTGCTTGAGAGGAGGGGCTGGTTATATACCTTTGTTGCTCTTGGCGTTGTCTCGCTTTGAGATCTTCGCTGTAGCGGACCCCATCCATAGGCTCCAAAGCCTTGGCCATTTGACGAGCAAGACGTTGACGCCGCCTTTGGAGTGCCCTCTTTGATATAGCTGGAGCGCCTTCAGTAGCCACCTTCTTAGGGGAGGAGCCCAGATCTGCGATCTTGACCACGTTGGGCAACGCGGAGTCGCCACGTGGTGCAAGTGCAGCGATGGCTAAGGGATCTTGGGTCTTTGAGCCGAAGGTCCCACGAACGACTCTGGAGGAGGATGCCTTCTTTCGCCTACTTGGAGAGGCGGATCTGGAGGAGGAGGAAGAGAGGTATTCTTCGTACTTCTGCTGGTCGAACTCGTACTCGACCTCTTCGTTCACCCGGATCTTGAGGGCCGGTTGCGTCACGACGGCGTCGGTTGCGATGCCGTTGGCTCCCACTGTGGTCGCCAGCTTGTTTTCGGTGAAAGTCGGTGTTTTCATTGCTTTTGAATCTGTTACAACTTCAAACGTTACAACAAGAATGCAACTAAAACAAAGATTACAACTTTATCGAAAATAAACACGAGATCCCGTTTTGGTGCGGTCTCGCTTGCGTGGGTCTTTGGCCTGTGACGGGGATGTTGATATCCGTGGACCACCGGGGCAATCAGATCCGGTCCGGATAAATCGGACAGAGTTTCGTCGATCCGCGTGAGATCTAGAAACTTCTAATCCAGAAATATCGGACAGAACTTCGTCGATCCGCGTGAGATCTAGAAGTTCTAAGCGTATACCTCGGCTAAAGCGAGGTAATAGCTCTTCTTAGTATTAACGCTAAAGGCTAATACTAAGGAAGGATGAGAACGGGTGATGAAGGCTGATTTAGACCTCTCCTCCTCGGTTGAAGTGCTCGATCAGTGTTTGCTGCAGCAGGGCTTCGCCGAGGCTCTCCAAAAATCCAGATCCTTCCAAATGAGGTAAGGGGGTCCTATTTATAGGAAAACAAGAGGGGGGGCGTCCGCACAGATCTAGGACACCCCAGGGGTGTCCGCACAGATCTGGGACACCCTTGGGGTGTCTCCAAAAATCCGAGACACCCCTAGGGTGTCTCGGAAATTCCGAGACACCCTTGGGGTGTCTCGGAAATTCCGAGACACCCCTAGGGGTGTCTCGGAAAATCCGAGACACCCCTAGGGTGTCTCGGAAATTCCGAGACACCCTTGGGGTGTCTCGGAAATTCCGAGACACCCCTAGGGGTGTCTCGGAATTTCCGAGACACCCCAAGGGTGTCTCGGAAATTCCGAGACACCCTAGGGGTGTCTCGGATTTTCCGAGACACCCCTAGGGGTGTCTCGGAATTTCCGAGACACCCCAAGGGTGTCTCGGAAATTCCGAGACACCCTAGGGGTGTCTCGGATTTTTGGAGACACCCCAAGGGTGTCCCAGATCTGTGCGGACACCCCTGGGGTGTCCTAGATCTGTGCGGACGCCCCCCCTCTTGTTTTCCTATAAATAGGACCCCCTTACCTCATTTGGAAGGATCTGGATTTTTGGAGAGCCTCGGCGAAGCCCTGCTGCAGCAAACACTGATCGAGCACTTCAACCGAGGAGGAGAGGTCTAAATCAGCCTTCATCACCCGTTCTCATCCTTCCTTAGTATTAGCCTTTAGCGTTAATACTAAGAAGAGCTATTACCTCGCTTTAGCCGAGGTATACGCTTAGAACTTCTAGATCTCACGCGGATCGACGAAGTTCTGTCCGATATTTCTGGATTAGAAGTTTCTAGATCTCACGCGGATCGACGAAACTCTGTCCGATTTATCCGGACCGGATCTGATTGCCCCGGTGGTCCACGGATATCAACATCCCCGTCACAGGCCAAAGACCCACGCAAGCGAGACCGCACCAAAACGGGATCTCGTGTTTATTTTCGATAAAGTTGTAATCTTTGTTTTAGTTGCATTCTTGTTGTAACGTTTGAAGTTGTAACAGATTCAAAAGCAATGAAAACACCGACTTTCACCGAAAACAAGCTGGCGACCACAGTGGGAGCCAACGGCATCGCAACCGACGCCGTCGTGACGCAACCGGCCCTCAAGATCCGGGTGAACGAAGAGGTCGAGTACGAGTTCGACCAGCAGAAGTACGAAGAATACCTCTCTTCCTCCTCCTCCAGATCCGCCTCTCCAAGTAGGCGAAAGAAGGCATCCTCCTCCAGAGTCGTTCGTGGGACCCTCGGCTCAAAGACCCAAGATCCCTTAGCCATCGCTGCACTTGCACCACGTGGCGACTCCGCGTTGCCCAACGTGGTCAAGATCGCAGATCTGGGCTCCTCCCCTAAGAAGGTGGCTACTGAAGGCGCTCCAGCTATATCAAAGAGGGCACTCCAAAGGCGGCGTCAACGTCTTGCTCGTCAAATGGCCAAGGCTTTGGAGCCTATGGATGGGGTCCGCTACAGCGAAGATCTCAAAGCGAGACAACGCCAAGAGCAACAAAGGTATATAACCAGCCCCTCCTCTCAAGCAGGAACAAACAAGTGGGTGCGTGTTACAAGGAACCGCTCCACTCTTGAAGAGAGAATCAGGAAGCGCCGTGCACTCCTTGCGCATGCCCGAGCTCTCTTGAAGAAAGCAGAGGAGATGCAAAAAGAAGAGGCGGTCAAGACTCCGCCAAAACTCAAACAGACGTGGGTGCTAAAGGCGAACCCAACGCCTAAGACAAAAGTGAAAGAAGTTGCTGCCCAACCTTCACCAAGGCCAAATCCTGTTCCCCTTACCCCGGCACCTCCGGTAGGGTCAGGTATGAAAACAGACCCTTCAACCTCCAAGGTTCCTGTGAAAGGTCGCCTCGGTCCCTTACCAGGGAATCGAGGTAAAGTACCTATCAAGGAGCGCTTGGGTCCATTGAAAGGTCACCAAGTTTCAAATCAAACTGGGGGTCGAATTAATCCCCCCACGAAAGATGAGAAAGGGAAAGCCCCTATCACCGACCGCATCGGATTGCGAGTCGAAATACAAGAGCCCGTTCAATTTTTATGTTCACAAAAACGTAAACTTGAACGGGCCACTTTTGAGAAAACTAACAAAACATCCCATGCCAAAAGGGAAGCACACTCATCCGAGGATGATGGTGTTTTACCAAGGAGCACATGCCAACACTCTATAGGTTGCTCCAGTTACCAAGCTGATGAGCTGTACTATAGAGCTGGTGGTATGGGGAAATCTCGAAAGAAGTATGTGCAGGACATGGAGTCTCGCTGCCCGTGCGCCAACATAATCAAGGCAGTGCTGTCAGAATGCTCTTGTGCTCAAACCCCAAGGAGAATTTCAGTATTTGACAGAATTTCCACCGGAACGTCTGAAGCTAAGCCTAGGCGTTTCCAGCGAAGAAGAAGGATAGTCAAAGACAGAGAATTCCCGAAGGTCACCATCAACATGGCCAGCAAAGGAGCATCGACAGGGGACAATCCCGAGTCAATCCCGTTGGTACCCTGGTATCTAACTCACCTACAGTCCGGAACCATTACACGAGGGACTTATGGTAGGGTTCGGACGAGATTACCATCAGAAGATGAAGCATCAGATGCCGGCTCCGCAATTGCTTCGGACAACACGGTATCCAGCGAGGGACAACCCCGCGAGGTACTCATGATCAGTGCCGAGCAGATGAACAAAATGCTTGAAGACGCCCTAGCTCGGCAGAAAGAAGCTTTCAAATTCGAGATGGAAATGACCCTACAGCGGATGAGGGAGATGCACGATCAGCAACTCGCAGCTTTGACAACTCATCAAGAGGAGCCCACTCGACCCAATCATCAGAACCAAGAAGAGAATGAACGGGAAGGGAATAATGTCATCATTCCCCCTGTCAACAACGACAACGGAAGTGGTCCGGTAGATGATAATGCCAAAGAAGACCACATTACCTCTCCCCAAAACCACTCGAAAATAGAAACGAGTGAAGACAAAAAGATGAAAGACTTGGAGAGCAAAATCAATGCATTGATGAATGCTCAAGAGGTAAAAAGGTCAGGTATACCGTGTCCATATCCGAGGGAGTGGGAATCAATTCCATATCCGGCAAAGTTCAATCTCATTAACTTTACGCCGTTTGATGGAAAGGGTTCCCCTACCCAACATTTAATCTATTTCAAGTCTCACCTAGGAACAATCTCCGGCAACGAACCCTTGATGGTACGGTCATTCGTTGGCACTCTTCGCGGAGCGGCCTTCGATTGGTATCGTCGCCTCAAGCCGGGGAGCATCGGCAGTTGGGACGACATGGAAGACATGTTCTTGACGAACTTCTTTGATGATGACACTGAGGTCTCGATCAGCACTCTGTTTGAGGAGAAACAGAAAAATGGTGAGACAGTCGAAAACTTTGTGAAAAGGTTTCGAAATAAAGCAATGAATTGCAGAGACCCGGTCAGCGAAGATTTCATCCTCGAGACCTGTCACAACAATCTCACCTTGGATATCCTTGAATCTATGGGAACGGCGCCATCAAAGACCTGGAAGGACCTGAAGGTGCGAGGGGAAAGAGCCGAACGATTCATCAAAAGGAAGAAGGCGGAAAGGGGCCAAATACCAAATAACGCTCCGCAACCGAACTTCACCCCTAGGGGTAAAGGAAAAGCGCATGCGAACGCCGTGAACGCAAATCAAACGTTCGAGGTGCAAGCGCAACCGCAGCAGCAGCAGCAGCAAAAGGCACCTCAACAACCAAGGTGGCAACAACAAACCCCGAGGCCGAAAGCTTCGGAGCCAAAGTTCCCGAAAGTTTATTCATTCAGAGAGGACGAAGTTCCTGGGATCTTCAAATACCTCGTGGAGAATAATAAAATCAAATTGCCTCCAGTTCAGGATCAGGAAGATGCCAAGAGGATTAATGATCCGAAGTACTGTGCATTCCACAGAGCGGTGCACCACCCCACCAAGGTATGCTATGCTCTTAAGGACAAGATCCAGGCTCTCATCGACGTCGGGGTCATCACAATGAAGCAGCCAAAGGAGAAGAAAGTGGGTGCGAATGCAGTCACGATTGGCTTCGGCTCCTTTCCCGTGAGCCAGTTCCAGCTTGAGCCGGTAATAAAAGCAGCAGTGAAGACGGTGAACGATGATCCTCACAAGCAGCGCCAGAAAGGACTCGTGCCACACACAGCCCCTAATGGCGAGATTCTTTGGGTTCATCCAGATCTGATCGGAGACGAACAGTGGACTGGGACCTCTTCCAAGAAGAAATCAAAAGGGAAAGGCAGATCTTGTTATGGGGTGTCCGCTATTCCAGGAAGGGACGATGACAGAATTCCGGCCTTCCCACTTTCTGAAGATGAGCAGGAAACATTCGCCACTCGGAGCGGGAACGAGTACCACTACAAGTACCCGGATGCTTCCGAGCAATTAGGTACCAACACTCCTCCGTCCAAGACGTTGGCAGAACTGGGAATAGCAGCAATTCCCCCGACGCCTATAGCCGCGGAAAGAGTCCAACAGAAGGAGAAAGGAAAAGAGCCTTTACGCCAGGAGACCCAAAACCCGAGGCAGTCTCGATTCAATCATCCGATTGGAAGAGACAAACCGGGGAATGCGAGCTCTCCACCTCATTTCGACATCATGGCGCAATTAGCCAATATCCCGGCTAGGATAACCCTTTACGAGTTATTGCGCCTGTCCAAGGATACAAGGAAAGCATTACAGGAGGCTTTGGAAAACTTGTTAAGTTGCCGTTTGTTTCTTCAAATTCATGCACTATTATGCCATTTGATATTATCCATAGTGATCTTTGGACATCTCCTGTTTTGAGCTCTTCGGGCCACAAATATTATATGTTATTGGTGGATGATTTCTCTAATTATTTGTGGACATTTCCTTTGTCGAAAAAATCACAAGTTTTTTCCACTTTTCTAGCCTATAGAGCTTTCATCCGTACCCAATTTGAACGGGAAATAAAGAACATTCAATGTGATAATGGTAGAGAATTTGATAATGGGCCTTTTTGGGATTTTTGCAAGGTTAATGGTTTATCTTTTCGCTTATCTTGTCCTCATACTTCGTCACAAAATGGAAAAGCCGAAAGAAAAATCCGAACCATTAACAACATCACTCGTACTTTATTAGCTCATGCATCTTTACCTCCTTCGTTTTGGCATCATGCATTGCAAATGGCAACATACCTTCTCAACATTCTTCCAAGTAAACAATTAGCCTATCAATCCCCCCTCCAACTTCTATATCGAAAAGACCCTTCGTATTCACATTTACGAGTTTTTGGTTGTTTATGCTATCCCTTAATTCCTTCCACTACCATAAACAAACTTCAACCTCGTTCCACTCCTTGTGTCTTTTTGGGTTATCCATCTAATCATCGTGGTTACAAATGTTATGATTTATCCTCTCAAAAAATCATCATATGTCGCCATGTATTTTTTGACGAAGCCCAATTCCCGTTTGCTAAAATCCACACTCCACAATCTCATACCTATGATTTCTTGGATGATGGGTTGTCTCCATATGTCATTCACCATTGGGCTTCTCAATATGGCCCAAACACTAAGCCCCTTGCTGCCCCTAATCAGCTCAGTCAGCTCCCCCTTGCTCCTGAGCCCAATTCACCAGGCCCATCATCCCCCTTGCTTGACCAACCTGGCAGCTCTACTGGGCAGCCCACTTCGCCAGGCCCAGCGAGTGGCAGCAGTCCACCGCCAGCTCTTTCCTCTCAGGCCAGTCCTATTCCAGCTCAAAGACCGATTACCCGCAGCCAACGAGGGATCTTTAAACCCAAGAAACAATTTAATCTCAACATAACTGTGAGTAAATCCCCGTTGCCTCGTAACCCCGTGTCGGCCCTTCGTGACCCGAATTGGAAAATGGCTATGAATGATGAATTTAATGCTCTTATTAAAAATAAGACGTGGGAGTTGGTGCCCCGTCCACTTGATGTTAATGTGATTCGTTCAATGTGGATTTTTAGTCATAAAGAAAAATCTGATGGCACTTTTGAGCGGCATAAAGCCCGTCTTGTAGGTGATGGAAAAACTCAACAGGTGGGTGTAGATTGTGGTGACACCTTTAGCCCGGTGGTCAAACCGGCGACGATTCGCACTGTTCTCAGTTTGGCCCTCTCAAAAGCATGGCCCATTCACCAACTTGATGTGAAAAATGCTTTCTTACATGGAGAACTCAAAGAAACTGTGTATATGCATCAACCCGTTGGATATCGGGATCCAGATCGTCCTAATCATGTATGCTTGTTGAAGAAATCTTTGTACGGGCTCAAACAAGCCCCTCGGGCTTGGTACAAGAGATTTACTGACTATGTTTCTTCTCTTGGGTTTTCTCACAGTACTTCTGATCATTCACTCTTCATTTACCGTAAAGGTAATGCTACAGCATACATTCTTCTATATGTGGATGATATTATTTTGACAGCTTCCTCTGAGACTCTTCGCAAGTCTATCATATCTCTTCTTAGCTCAGAATTTGCTATGAAAGACTTAGGGCCATTGAGTTATTTCTTGGGCATCGCTGTAACTCGTCATGCAGGTGGTCTATTCTTATCTCAGAGGAAATATGCAGCAGAGATCATTGATCGGGCCGGCATGTCATCCTGTAAGCCTTCGCCTACTCCGGTTGACACCAAACCGAAGCTCAGTGCTAGTTCTAGCACACCATATGAGGATCCCTCTCATTATCGGAGCCTTGCAGGGGCTCTTCAGTATCTCACATTCACGAGACCCGATATTACTTATGCTGTGCAACAGGTGTGTTTATTCATGCATGACCCGAGGGAGGAACACATGCACGCTCTCAAGCGCATTGTACGCTACATTCAGGGTACTCTTGATCATGGGTTACATCTATATCCATCTTCTACATCTACTCTCATTTCCTATACTGATGCGGATTGGGGTGGATGTCCGGATACCAGACGATCGACGTCTGGTTATTGTGTGTTTCTTGGTGATAACTTGATCTCTTGGTCCGCCAAACGGCAAGCTACCTTGTCACGTTCGAGTGCGGAAGCGGAATACCGAGGGGTTGCCAATGTGGTTAGCGAGTCTTGTTGGTTACGAAATCTTCTTTTGGAGCTTCATTGTCCTATTCGGAAAGCTACATTGGTGTATTGTGATAATGTTAGTGCGATATATTTATCTGGTAACCCTGTTCAGCATCAACGCACTAAACATATCGAGATGGATATTCACTTTGTCCGCGAAAAGGTTGCTCGGGGCGAAGTTCGTGTCTTACATGTTCCGTCTCGTTATCAGATTGCCGATATCTTTACGAAGGGCCTTCCTTTGGTCCTATTTGAAGATTTTCGGGACAGTCTCAGCGTACGACTACCTCCCGCTTCGACTGCGGGGGTGTGTTAGAATATATGTTAATATATTTTGTATTAGGCAATTATATTAGTAATCTTGTATATTTGTTAGGAGTATATTTAGTCCCCATAATTGTAGCCTAAGATTACGTAATTGTAGCCTAAGATTAGTCTTGTACTATGTGTATATAAGCCTAATCAAGTGAATGGAATAATCAAGGAATTAACTTCTTTCAATTAGTTTTTGAGTGAAACAGTGATCAACAGTCCCCATTGTTCCATCAATAAGTGTTTAAGAAAACAGCCCAAACAAAACAAGTACTATCACATGCAAAAGTAGCGTCAACTACACAAATTTAATGCAACAGGGGATAAAAAAAAGAAAAGATTACAAAAATCATCTGAAAATGGAGAAGAAGCAAATTAGGTGATGAGCTTCATTCAGCTACCGCCCGCCAAACAGATCTAAAACATACGCTAATCAAATGTCTCTCGATAACAAAATCCTCCACCAGACTTTTTTTTTTATTTTTTATTTTTTATTTTCCCCTCCACTTGACTTTGATGTTAAGAAGGGCTGATATTTAAATACCTCAAAATCTAACATGTTTGACGTTAAATTAGGCCTGTCCATCCGGACCGGCCTGACCCGGAAATCCGGGCCCGGGCCGGGCAAAACCGAGGCCCGGACCCGTACCCCGGACCCCGGGCCGGGTCCGGGCCCGGGCCAGACCGAGCCGGGTTCCGGGCTGGCCCGGGTGTTTTTTATTTTTTTTTCAAAATTTTTAGTTTTATTTAAATTTTAAATTATAAAAAAAGACAAGAAAAATAATAATTTTATTAATTACTTAAAATAACATAAATTACAACTAAAAAATGATAAAAACAAATTCTTTATTAATAATTAATAAATCATTTACAAATTACAAGTGCAAATTTATTTTGGAATTAATCGCATCACAATAGATAAGTAAATCCCAACTAGGTTAGCACCTACTCACCTATATCACTATCATTTGTAACTATTTCCAAAATAATTCTTTACAAATTTTAAACTAAGATATAAAAACTACAATTTATTCTTTATATCTATCTGCTAGTCCCAATTCTTCAAATTTATCTTCAATTCCAGCCATCCGATCGATGCCTTGCGTTCGCTTCTCGTACCTCCACCAATCTTGTAAGCACATCACCGCTTGTACAGTATACGGATCCAAGCATGTCCTGTGATCGTCGATCAAACGTCCTGCTGTGCTGAAAGCGGATTCCGAAGCTACCGTCGAAACCTGCACTATTAGTAAGTCATGAACCATGGTGGAAAGTATAGGATATGAAACTGATCCATATACTTTCCACCATTGCAAAATATCTAAAGCATTTCCTTGACATCTAACTAAAGAAGCAGCAAAATATTCATCTATTTCAGAAACCTCCGATGATGACGATCCAAGTCCAGATCCACCAGTTAGCTCAGCTACCATTGCATACCTATCAAAACTTACACTTTTACCTCGACCTGTGCTCGAAGCTGAAGGTGCCGAAGCTGAAGACTGTTGTGTAGCTACACCATATCTAGCTGCATACTCATCATATAAGGTTTGAAAATAATTTCTAATAGCTAAATGATGAGTACTAGCAGTAAGGATGGTTCCATCATCTAATTCTATAACCTGATTACCATACAAGGATTGTAACAAACTTCGAAGGCCAATATCCTTCAAGCATGGATCAATAAGAACACCCAAACCAAACATATGGGGAATAGGCCTAAAGTACTTATTAAATTTGCTCTCCATTTGAAAAATCATATGTCCAAAAGTAGCATCCATACGATATTTCCCAAAATTTTTTGAATATTTAAAATTTGTAAAGCAGCTAAAGTAATGGTTGGATAATAACAGCCAGATAATAACATGGTAGCATCATAAAAAACTTGTAACATTTCATTTAAATTACATATAACTGTCCATTCATCTTCAGTTATTCCATAAGCACTACCAGAGCTAGAACTAGAAGCATAAAAATTTATAAAATCATTTATAATTTCTTTATATTCTATTGCTACAGATAACATTGCATAGGTGGAATTCCACCTATGGTCAACATCTTTTGGAATTAGTCTAGGCTTTACATTTTTTCTTTTACAAAATTGTTTCCATCTTTTAAGTCTTTATTCAGAAGCACTATGCATGTAAGCAACTGTTCTAACCTTTTCTATCATGGGTTTAATTTCAGTAAATACACTTTGAACAATTAAATTTAAAATATGACAGATACACCTAATATGAAAAAGATCACCATGACATGACAATGATAAAGTTGATCTGATAAAATCAACAGCTACATTGTTATTACTTGCATTATCTAGTGAAAGAGAAAATATTCTTTCTGAAATTTCTAATTTCATAAGTTCTTCAATTTTTAAATTTGCAACATTAACATCAGTATGTGACTCTTCTATTGCAATAAAAAAAACAACTCTTTTAAACATTTGCCAATTTTCATCAATCCAGTGTGTGTGATACATAAATATCCAGTTTGTACTCTAGATGTCCAAATATCAGAAGTTAAAAAAAATTTACAGTTTAAATTTTTAAAATAAATCAGAAGTTAAAAAAAATTTACAGTTTAAATTTTTAAAATAAGAAATTATTTTTTCTTGTTCCTCCTGGTAATATTTTAAAATATCACGTTGACAGGTTTGACGAGAAAATTTTTTAAATGCAGGATAAAAACCATCTCTAAACATATCTTCAAAATCATCATCTTCTACTAATTTAAAAGGAAGGTTTTTAAGAATGATAAACCTGATTACGCATTTCCTGGCTCTGGCAGCGTCATAGTTCCAACTACCGAGACTACCAGAAGAGGAAGATTGAGAAATCATAGATTGCCGGATATCACCTTGAGGAGTCTGGCCTTTGTTGAGTTTATCTAAATAGCGTTTGAGATGGTTGGTTCCACTCTTATGATGAGCTTGAAAAATCTTGCCGCACAACGCACACTTAGCCTTCTAGGTGAGGATCCTACCGTGTTCATCCTTGGTGACGTCGATCTTCTCGTAAAAATTCCACACACCGGATCTTGGCCTTTTAGGAGCTCTTGGTGCAGATTCGTCACCACCGGATTCGGGATTAACTTCGGTAGGAGTAGGAGTAGACCCAGTAGGAGGACTCATTTCAGGATCGGGAGATAGGTTTTGCTCTTCATAATCAGATCCAGAAGCCATTTGATGAAAGGATTAGAAAGTATAAATAAGAGAGTATAAGAGTATAAGAGAGAGTATAAGAGAGAAGTAGATGAGTTTTGGTGTAAAGAAAACAAATAAAAACCCCCCTCTATTTATAGAACCAGCCCCCTAAGCAAATGACCAAAATAACCTCACAAAACAGCCGTTTTTTGACCGTTTTTAGGGGCAAAACGGTCAAACGGCCGTTTTTGGGCCGGGCCGGCCCGGCCCGAGCCACTTTGGGCCACATACGTCACCCTGGTGACCGTCTTGTGCCGCGCCGGGCGCCGGGCAGACGCCGCCTGGTGGCACGCGGTCACGGTCACCCGCCCGGTGACCGTTCCACCGAAGGCCGGGCGGGCCAGGCTGCCGCGGCCGGATATGACCCGGCCGCCGGCGCCCTGTTCCGCGGGTCGGGCCGGCCCGGGCCGGGAGCCGCCTGAAAGCAACCGCGGACCCGGGCCCGAAACCCGCCTGGCCCGGATTTCCGGGCCGTGCTCGGCCCCGGATTTCCGGGCCGGTGCCGAGCCGGGCCGGGCTCCGGGCCGGCGGGTATTTTGGACAGGCCTACGTTAAATATAGCTCAACTTGTACATGATTGCACTTTTATACCCTATAGTTTTTGACCGTTACATGTTTAATGTCTTCTGTCTAAAAATATTTTCATGTCATGTGATTGTTACGTAATTTAGTAGGGCATTAATGCCCTTAGGTTACCTGATGTAAACCTTCATGAACAGTCAACCTTTCTCATCCTCCTTCCCATTTGTTTTGTCCTAGTTTACCCTACTTTGCACTTAACAACCTCCCTTGTCTTTCGGCAGCACTCATATACCTCGAAGTTTTTAAATTTGCACTTTAATGTCTTATATTATGCAAACGTGTGGATTTTGCCTTTTGTTTTTCCAATCCATGTGACGATCAGAAATTAATTTAAGAACTTTTTAGCCCGTAATATTTGTATAACGCAACAAACGTTAAGAGTCAAAATTTTTCTAAAATTAGCTTGTTGAGTGTCACCATTAAAAAAATTCAGAGCTAAATACTTTCATTTGAACAACATAAAGTATTAAAGTGCGACTTTAAAAACTCCAGGGTTTGTAAGTGCTGCCGAAAACAAATAAGGGTATACAAGTATCTTCAACACACACACACCCATACACCCCTACCCACCTACATAGACAAAAACCCAAAATTACAACATGTATCTTCAACAGATTGGAGGAACTCGTTCAAAACAGTTCGACAAAAGAACTTCGAAAGTCATGCAAATTATACAAACCTATTCAACTAAACTCATTGAGACAAGTAGTCTTGTTTAAGAATATTATAGAGAAGTTAGGAGTTGATGAAGGCATCTCCTTTATGTCAGGAGTAATTTGATCTTTTTGCCATACAAATTAACAAACAATTAATACAGTTTCAGTGAGTTTCAGTGAAACTAGGCGGGATGCCCGAGCTTTGCACGCGATCAAATACTTTGATTCTTTATTTTGGGGTAAATTTGTAACTATGAAGATTTTGGGCATCTAAGGTCATTTTTGAAAGCTCTATTGATGCTGATAATAATGATTCTTTTTATTCTTGAGCACATTCCACCAAATACCAGTTTTAGAATTTTGACTGACCCAAATATATCCTAAGTCTGAAGAGAATGAAATTTACTCTCTCTTTACTTGAGGAGAGTTCGTGCACATTCAAAACAGAGCACATATAAATAAAATTATTATTGTAATTAAAAGAATGAAACTTACTCTCTCTTTACTTGAGGTGAGCTCCTACATATTCAAAGTAGACCAAACACGCATAAACTTATTATTTTATATTGACTGATCTAGGCAAATTCTAAGGTTTAAGCACAGTAATATATGATAAAAAGCATAAAACTGGCTCTCTTCTTTTACTTGAGTTGAGCCCCTGTACATTCAAAATAGATCAAACAAACATAAAGTTACTATTGTCTGAGAAATATTATTGCATGAGGGGTCAGATTGAATTTTAGGATGCAATGCATGTAACTAATTGCTTGCATCTGAGCATTGGCTTATGCAAGTATACTTGTGTCGTATTGGGGGAATGCTTCTATTTGTACCATGATGGTTTCTAGTTTGAAACTTACATAGATAATAATTATAAATCAAAATTTAATGGTAAGGATGAGACATGGTCCTCTAGATCAAGAATTGCCCTGTGCCATTGGTAATACTGTATGTGGAATTATTACTTTTTTGCTTTCTTCTATTATCCAAGTCTCTCTGAATGTAAACTTTCCTTTGCTCAGCACTCAATATATTTGGTTTTTCTGCTATCAGGGATGGAATGTGCTCTTCTATTTTAAAGATATTGACTTGATTCTGTTAATATACATAGAAACAATAATTAATATTGACTTTGTAGTTTGTCAAAAGATAAAGATTTGTACAGAAATTAATAAAGCATACTCTTCACTACTACAAAAACCTTCAAGAAAGTGTATTTGCTAGATAATAGAGAAAATCACAATGAATCAATAGAACATATGCTCTAGTCATCATCATTATAGTCATCATGATCTGAGGTTTCAGGTTAAGGAATGATTCAGCAAGTATACAATTATTTGCTCAAAGATAAAGTTTTAACACACTTAGCATATGTACAGGATCCATCTTATGTTCACTTATGCTTCAAGATTAGAGACCTTATATAACTTGGTCAAAAAGTTAAAAGAGTGAATCTACCATTTATTCTTAGGACTTTTGCTTTTTAGATTAAATTACTTATGCAGCAAAGTCTAGAGAGACCAAGAAGCAAACTTAAAAAAAAGATTTTACGCTGATAAATATTGTAGTAATTATGATATTCTATATATGTTTGGAAAAAAAAATGAAGCCACGAAGAGTTTTTCACAAACAACTAACGTGGTGGATACTAAACATATGAATTTAGTTGAGGATTCAATCCAACCATAAACATACCATTTTGCGTAGGATATCTATTTCTCAAATTTCTTTAAATATATCTCTTCTTGATACTCCGAAAAAGAATTATTCTTTTGCTATTTTTCTCAATGTTTTCTTGATATCATAATTACAAATGGGAGAATTCAACCATAAACATACCATTGCATGCAGGATATCTATTTCTCAAGTTCTTTAAATATATCTCTTATCTTGATACTCCTAAAAAGAATTCTTCTTTCGCTATTTTGTCAATGTGGAAAAATTCGATGTAAAAGAAATGAAAGAAAAATTGATTTGTATTCTCTCAAAATCGATTACAATTTGGATTCCGATTACAAAAAAGAGGAGAATGATCTGGATTCTCCCCTTTATTTAAAACTGGGTTCTTCACGGTGGCGATGGAGTGCCTCCCTCGAATGCTCGCGTCAAGTTTGCTCTCCGTTGACGATCCGCCGTTTTGCTTCACTGGAACGATGTCTTCTCCTCACGATTCGACGCTGTGGAGAACTTGCGTGACAAGTTTTAAAACTCTGAACGAGTTGATAACTCTGAACGAGTTTAAACTCTTGAAAAAGAGTTGATTTAACCGAATGTCGGTTATAAGCCAAGGATGAAGAAGCTTCTCGTTGCCGAACGTTGAAGATGATCTTCTTTGGAGGATGATGCTGATCCCCTCAAAAGCTCGCCCAAGGATCTCTCCTATTGCTGCTAAGCCTAATGGTCAATCCTAGCTAAGAAATTCCAACCGACCGACCCCTCGCTGCCAAGTCCCAGATCCGAAAAATGCCAGCCTGAACTCCATTGAGTTTACCCATATTTATAGGGAATTAAGGGGTGTAACCGCCCCCTTAATTCTCTCCATAATGGGATTGAGAGGGGTGTATCCCCCCTTAATCCGCTCCCAAGTGGGGCAGAAATCCCTCAGATCATGGAGGGAAAACGGTTCCTACAACCGTTCAGCTCGTGTTTGAACGAGTCAAACGCCCACGTGGGCGTTCAGGATCCTAACTCCGCCGCATTTTAGACTGGAGACGCGGAGTTGGGTACCTGCTGGGCATTGAAAAACACGGGTCCGACCCCAGCGTTTTAATGTTGTAACGCGGGTCCGACTCTAGCGTTTTGATGTTGTAACGTGGGTTCGACCCTCGCGTTTTGATGTTGTAATGCGGGTCCGACTCCAGCATTTTGATGTTGTAACGTGGGTTCGACCCTCGCGTTTTACTGTTGACACACGGGGAGGACATCCGCGTTTTGGTGTTGATACACGGGGAGGACCTCCGCGTTTTGGTCTTAGAGCGCGGTGATGAGTTCCGCGTCTTGCTTTGGAGAGATTATCAACAAGTAATCTCTTTTGTCATAGCGTTGCAAAGATCATTGTCTTGTAATCTTCGTCTTGGCTCCTTGAGAATATGAGAGTCGTCAGATTGTAACTCCCGATGTTGATTGTGAATGCTGTTGAACTAGAGCTCTCATCGGTTGTCGTGAAAGTCTCCAAATTGTAGCATTCTGGAAGTCGTCAGATTGTAACTTCCATCATCGGTGTTTGATGAGGGATAAGCTATTTATTGTGATTTTTAGACAGCCTACAGTCAACGTTTTCTTGATATCATAATTACAAATGGGAGAATTAAATACTCAAGAAGGCAGACAAAAGAAATCAAAAACTATTTGATTATAAAGATATGGAGGACAATTCCAAAAAAAAAAGGAAATAACCTTATATTCTTCATGAACATAACTTTAAAATACAGTAAACATCAAATAAATAAAAACTCATAAAAGTGAAGAAAATGTTCATAAGATTTCTCCTTTTTTTTATAAGATTTCTTTTACAACAACAACAACCAAGCCTTTATCCCAAATGATTGGGGTCGGTTACATGAATTCTATTTTTCCATTCCATTCTGTTATGAGTCATTTCCTCGGTTAAGTTAGTCTTAATCATATCTTTCTTAATTGTTTCTAACCAAGTCATTCTAGATTTACATCTAGATCTCCTAGCCCCATTAACTCTAATATTATCGTTTTTCCTAATTGGTTTCATAAGATTTTTTTTGAAACAAATAAATTCATAACATGTAAATGGAAAAAAATGAGAAAAATTCATAACATGTAAATCTTTATATATGATACTAAAATGATAAAAAATATACAGAAAAATTTACTAATCATTACGAATTGGATGGCTGCATCAATTAGGACTTTTCACGTCCATTACTTCAAACATCTTTCGTTTCTTTCCATTCTCCTAGATTCATCCATTACTTCAAACAATTTCTTTGATATTAAGTTTCCTTGAATGGAAATTTCTCTTCTCTAATCAAAGAAAGCTAAAAGAGAGAAATTATATGACTATAGTACTCAAAACCATTTATCTGACTTCTAAAACTACTAATACTTCCTTTTCAAGTTTTATAAACTTACTAAAATTTTAGAAACGCTTCTTGTAGTGATCAGACCTTACAACTATCACACATGAAATCAGGATATTACAATCAGCACCTTGAAAATCCAAAATTTGCAAAAACATCAATAAGTTCTAAAATTTGTTAAAAACACCCTTAAAATTTTCAAATTATTTATGGAGGGCTGATGGTATTCTCCAGATTTCATCTATGTTGGTTGTAACTTTTGAAATTTCATGGTATTTTTGCAATTTTAAATTTTGAGGATTTTTTTTATTTTTGAAACTTTGAGGGAGGTTTTTTTTTGCAAATCTTAAAATTTTAAGGGGCTGCTAGTAATTTATAGATTTCATACGTGTTGGTTGTAAGCTTTGAAATTCCAAGGTGATTTTTTGCAATTTTAAAAATTTTAGGGTGTCTTTCGTAATTTTTGAAATTTGAACATTGTCTTTTGTAAACTATAAAGTTTTAGGAGGGGTGCTGGTAATTTTTGAATTTCCTGTGTACGATTAGGATTAAGTTAAATATTTAATAATTTTTTAGGATAATTAGGATATTTGTAGTTAATGATAGATTTGGGTTAAAATATAGTATTTAAAAGGGTTAATGGTAATATTGTTCACAAAAAGTTTCCCCAAACTGACACTTTTATAGGATAATTTTTTTAGGATAATTAGGATATTTGTATTTGATGATAGATTTGGGTAAAAATATAATATTTAAAAGAGTTAAGGGTGATATTATCCACGAAAAGTTTTTCCCAAACTCACACTTTTTTTTTTTGGTCAATCCAAACTCACACTTTTACATGGAGTTAAGAGTAATATCGTCCATAAAAAGTTTTCCCAAGCTCACAGTTTTATAAGAATAAATTTTTAGGATAATGAGGATATTTGTATTTGATGATAGATTTGGATTAAATCTAATATTTAAAAGGGTTAAGGGTAATATTGTTCAGGAAAAGTTTTTTGCAAACTCACACTTTTATAAGGAGTATGATATGATATGATTAATGGAAAATAATTTATGGTATAAAACGCTGTAAAAAGTACAACTTATAGAATATATGAGTGCAAAAGAGGTAAAACTTCAAGATATTTAAATGCAAATTAGCCAATTAGAAATGAGGATGAACCTAATTTCAGTCTAATTAACCTTTATTTACCCCAATTTATCCTTTAGATAGAGGAATCACAAATTACGCCCAAAAGATAGAATTATCTCTCCAAAAGATAGAATTAATCCCTGTTACTGCACACTTTTCCATAGAAAGAGCTAAAACTCATCGAAAAAAAATCCTTACCAATGCTAAAACAATGATGTGCCTTAAGGATCCCCAATACTGATATCTAAGCTGCAATATCGTTGCAGTATCCGATAGGAAACAGATACGGAGACTTACACTATAACAGAGTATCCAAAAACTTGCTCACAGTGATGTGTTTCACATGCGGATAGAGCTCGGTTCCATCCAAGCCACACGACTCGATGCTGAAATACGTGTGATCACCCTTTATGAAGATAGAATATATAAATATCAGCTCCATGTTGCTTGGATATGCCGTATCTGAAATTTAACAAAGTATATTCAAACTTTACAGTATATGATACGTGTATATACTTTTCATGAGAGAGCTTAGCATGAATGTACCTTGGATAGTCTTAAGAAGGTGTTGCTCGGATATGTAGACTTTCTCGAGCTTCTTCCCTATTTTAGATTCCCACATCTCGGCTAATTCATTCATTGATACGACGTTACCAGGAGGTCTCAGGTATAATACTTTGTTCAGCGTTCGAGAATCATCTATGGTACTAATTGTATATGCAGCAACATCACATTCCTTGACAAAAACAGCTGCAGCAAACATCCCATTCATTAACATAGAATGAAATATTTCAAAGAGAAATAGGCAACTTTATGTGATAGTAAATAGGGCAAACTTCGCAAAACTACCATTAAACGTTTGGGTTGTCTTGCACAAAACCAACATAAACTTGTTTCATTAGAGAAATATATTATGAACTGATTTCCCTCAACTACCATTCCTGACAGCAATTAGAGTAAGTTGTCATTTATTCTGCATGTGACATGTTATGGACAAATTTGCCCTTCACATATCTAATATCTTCTATATTATGTTTATGATTGTTATGTGTTTGATAGACATAAAATAAGGGTAATTCAGACCTATCCATGAGGTTAATGCCATGCACAACAATTTTCAATAGTTCATGGTATTATCTGAAATTTTGAAAATACAATGATAGTTTTCAGGAATAAAAAAGGGTTGATTGTGGATAGACATCCTATGCTATCGCCCAATTGCGGGTATATCTCTGTAGTTTTATTATTGCAGATAGACCTCCTAACTGAAATTTTTTGGCTTCTTTACTATCAAAAGGTCTAGATGTCAAGAAAACAATTTTCTCTTTCTCTGAGGGCAAAATAGTCAAAAGAAATTCACTCAAGGGATCTATCTGCAACAATAGAACTATAGGGGGTCTATCCTCCCATAGTACAGGAGGTCTATTCCCAATTAACCCATAAAAAGTCCATGGTAATTTTGTAGTCTTGTGCAAAACACCCCAAAGTTCATGGTAGTCATGTGAAATTATCCTAATGGTATATAAACATTTTTGGAGAGACCTTTGGTATTTCCATCACCGAAGATTTGTAGCTTGTCTCTTGGAGGACTGTTCACGCCTGGTTGCACAAGCGACGGTAGCAAAATTCTCATGAGAAGGTTGCAAGAGACAAAGGTGTAAGGAATTTGTTCGGTCTCTATAAGACGTCTGATTTCTGCTTTTTTCTCGTAGAAGCCATAGTCCATGTTGCAAATTTGAACTTTGTCAGGATCAGCTCCAAATTCGGAGGGGATAAACCTCTGTATTAATTTGACATGATATTGATGATCAGGTTAATAGCATGTTTGGTAAATGGTCAAATGTGTTATTTTGGCTTACAATCCACCAAAAAATAAGCCGTGATACCCTAGCTTATCTTTTTGGTGGATTATAACCCATGAGGTTTAACCAAGTAAAAGACAATTATCCCCCTTATGATTTCACAAAATTCAAAACCTCACTTAATAACTCACCACCAATCTCATGTCCTTTCTGGTCATTTTGACAATAATGATGGCTTATAATCCACCCATTTGCCAAACACTCTATTATTGAAAATTAATCATAATCTACTAATTTATCAAACAAATTTTGACAACAATGATAGCTTATAATCCCCCTCACTTACCAAACACTCTACTAATGAAAACGAATTATAATCTACTAAATTTACCATACACTCTAAACTGTATTCCACTTGGATTACAATCCAAGTCAACTATAATCCAAAGCTCCAAACATGCTCTAAATAACCGGCACAATCAAGATTACAAGCTTTCTCTGACATAGTACAAGTGGCGAATGATGTATCATTCATAAATAGTCTAAAATACTTGCGGAACGAAATCCAAAGAACATACATTGAGTAGTGTCAAACTCTGAACATATAATCAACAGATTATGCAACATGATAGCCGTTGAAACTATGCTTCATGCAGTGTCAAAATCTGAAAATATGCTAATTAGATGATGTAAAATTAGAATAACAAAAATACTTTCTTCATGCACACATTATGAAATGATATTTTACCTTGATGCAACCTGCTTCTTTTATAGCTTGAATGAGAAGCTTCTGGTCAAGCACATGCTTCGACGGCACAGCACATACCACAGCATCCACTCTCTTCACAGCATCTAGCAGACTTGAATAATCATTCAGAGATCCCTGTCCCATAAAAATAAAAATAAAACTTAAACCAAAAAAGTATCACAATGAAATATTAATTTCTGTTGCTTGAAAGTGATTAGATTTTTATAGGGTCTTTGTCATCTAAATGCCATATTATTATCCGATTTATAATGTCAGGGCAAAATCATTAACGTAATTGGGAAAATTTAAATCCGAACTGGAATGCATTTTCACAAAATCACATCTTTTTCCATCCTTAAGTGGTCTGCAATAAGCATTGCACTTTTCACAAAAGAAACAAGAAACATTATATACTGCAAAACCAAGTTCTATTGCACATGAGGATCTTAAGTGGGCTCTACTTTTAAAAAAAGAAAATTTTGAAATAAATTTTCCATATCAAATATATTCCTAATTCAATTGATGCATCATTTCTGGGGGGAGAAAAGTTCTCTGGAACAATCAAGTTGACGGCTTAGAATCAGTTGGGGCTTAAGTTGGTCTGCAGCAAGTACAAAAATGTAGATCAAATACAATTCTTTATCTGCCAAATATACAGATCAAATCATCGCAGTAAATCGAATTCTATTGCTCAAAATCATACTTTAAATGGGTTTACTACAAAAAATGCACATAAAAAAGGACTTTAACATCAAATGAATTTCTAATTTAAGTAGCATCAATTGGATCCCAAGTGGGGTTTTCAACAAACACAAGTGAAATTTCTAACTTTTAATAAATAAAGATTTACCCTGAGGAGAATGACACCATTGAGAGAAGGATTAGAGCTCTCCTAATGAAAGCAAACATATTTCTAGTTTGCACATTATCATCACCAGAAACCAAATTATATTTTGCTTAGATTCAATCAGAGCTTACATGGGTTTGCGAAAAAAATTACATAAACTAGGTGAAATTAAATGTATGCCTAGTTCAACTCCTATTGCTTAGAATCAATTGGATTCCAAGTGGGGTTTCCTCAAATCACATCAAAGTTAACTTAAAATAATTGAAAGTTGATTTTTCTTCTCCAAATGTTTTACCTTGAGGAGGGTGACACCATTGAGGGAGAAGGATTGGAGGAGTTGGGATTTGTTGGGATCGCTGAAAGTGGGCTCTCTAATGAGAGCAAAGGTTCGATGGCCCAAATCGACGCTAGATTTCACTAGCTCTCGGCCCAGACGGCCCGTTGCTCCGATCACCAGTATCCTGCTCTTGTCTTCCTCCATTGTCAGTAGCTGGAGAGAGGGGTAGGGCGCGGCGGAAACGGAAATTTTCCAAATTACCCCTCGCCTCCTTGACGAATAATGACGATGGATCAAACGACCTTAAAAAAAAAATTCTTAGTCCCTTGATTACTTGATAATTACATATTAGTCTCCCAAATCTTTAAAATTACATATGAATTCCTTGGATCCTACAGGACTTTCCAAATTGGTCGCTCCGTTAGATTTTAGGACAAATTTTCAAAACAGACATGTTTTGAAATTTATTCCCAAAAACAGATTTGTTTCCAACTTAATTTTAAAAACCGATCTAGTTGACTGAAACTGGGTCGATTTTAAAAAAAAATTCACAAACTTCACAGGAGTTCAACTCCCGTGAAGTTTTGTTATGAGAAAAAACTTCACGGGAGTTCGACTCCCGTGAAGTTTGTGAACTTTTTTTTTTCAAAAAGCGACCCAGTTTCAATCAACTGGGTTGGTTTTTAAAATTAAGTTGGAAACAAGACTTTTTTTGAGAATAAATTTCAAAACAGGTCTGTTTGAAAATTCCTCCTTATATTTTAAGTTAAAAAAAATAACTAGGCTAACTCCTAACCAATATTTACAATCATCGAACTATTCCTTCCTAATGCTTCAATTCTTTGTGAAACTCAATTTTAGGTTAATATCTTTTTCTAAGCATTGAAGAAGAACAACTCAAATAACTTTTTGAGTTTTTTTTAAGCACGTATTGGATTTAAACCCAATAAGAAATGGGTTGGGGTCATAATCATACTCCATTTAAAAGCACGAGTTCGGAAAATCTTTTTTAGACAAATATACCCCTTTATAGTTTGAACTACCTTATCTATAATCAAATTCTAATTTTCAATGGTCAATATTACCCTTCACTATTTTGAATATTTTATTTATATCTTAATCTATCCTAATCATAATCATATCTTATCCTAATCCTATGTGAACCATGTTTAGCTTAACAATTTAAAAAAAACTAATATTAATAAAATATATAAAACATAAAAATGATATTAGTTTGTTAAGATAAAGAAATTACAAGTAGATAACATATTATAATACATGAAGTATTATAAAAAAACCATAAAAATTTTTAAAATTGCAGAAAAGACCCTGAAAAGTTTAAAATTATAAAACTCATCCAAATGTCTCAAAACTTAAAATAAAAAACATAAAATTAAAAAATTAACATCAGTTTGCAAAGAATTTAAAATTTACAGTTAACACCTCAATGTCTCAAAAATTATAGAAACACCCTCAAAAGTTTAAATTACAGACAAGCACATTAAAATTCTAAAATTTTAAAACTTACAAACAACACAGATGAATTCAAGAGATTACCATGATACACCTAAAATTTTTGACATTTAAATTTAAATTTTTTAATTAACACCATCAATATCTCAAAAATTATAGAAACACCTTCAAAAGTTCAAATTATAAAAAGCCACCCTAAAATTCTAAAATTTGTAAATAAAATAAGATGAATTCAAGATATTACCCTTAGACACCTAAAAAATTAAAATTTGCCAAAATTAACCTCAAAATTTTTAAAAAACTCCTTCAAAATTTAAAAATCGTAAAAAAACTCTAAATTTTCAAAAATTTTAACTAGCACACATCAAATTCGTCGACTGGTAGACCGCTAAAATTTAATATTTTTCAAAATTAATCTATAGTTTTAATAATTTCAAAAGACACCCTCAAAGTTTTAGAGATACAAGAAATATACTAACATTTAAAAAATTACCACCAACACATGAAACATAGAATTTACAACTACCAAACTTAAAAGTAAATTTTTTTAAAAACTCTTTCAAAATTTGAAAAATTATAAATCACACCCTCAAAGTTCAAAACCACAAAAATGGGCTAAAATTTTAAAACTTGGCAAAGAAAAGTGTAATTGTTTGGTATTTTTCATATATATATATATATTAAAATTTCTAATTTAGGGATTTACTATCCATTTTCAGCATCTAAGAATAGTCTAAGTTGATACTGGTAAACAAAAACAATAAGAAATGATTAAAAACATCCGGTTAATGGATAAAATTTTTAAAATATTATAGATTAAAAATTATCGGCACTATATAAATTAAAGTAATTTCATATAATTTTAGTAATAAGTTGGGGTAGCCAAAATACATTCGTAACATTAATTGATAGATGTTTAAATCCATAGAAATGATAAAACACTATAATATTATACCTTAGCATTAATTGATTTTAATTTAGAAACTTTAATCTTTGACGTTAATAATATTTATAGGGTAAAAGAATACAAGGAATTACATATGGAGAAACTATTAGAATATTTAGAGATAACCTTAAAAGAATTGAGTTATTTCCATTGCAAATGGGAAAGTGATGGAAATAAATCTAAAATTCAGAAAACGTCAATGAATCACTTGAATTGGCATTAACATAAGACATATCTATTAATGAAGCACTGAATGAGTTACATTAAAAAATAATTTAATAACTTTATCCTAATCAAAGAAAAAATCTCCATGGAAGACATAAGAAAAATTAGTAAGTATTCATAAATTCCATACTGTGTTCTTCAAATTAAATATTAATATTATAATCTAAGAGAAATTGGTAATGAATAATGCAGGTATTTAGTTTAGATCTTTATGGAAAATGACAGGGATAGAGCAAAGGTAATATTATTGAAATAACAGAAATTCTTATTGGATGCACATCAGAAGAATTCATTTTAGAGGAAAATAAAGAGATAGCTTCTAATTTATTTAAGTAATAAATTAGGAACACAAAGAATTTTATATATATGAAATTAATATTTATTCTCATTGAAATAGAAAAAAAATCAAAGTCTATATTTTGAGCAGTTTGTGTTGAACATCATAAGTACATTTGACTTCTTTGTAAAGTTAAATGAGATGATAAAAAATTAACGAGCCTAGGAAAGATAATAGCATAAAAAATACAAAATTAGCCTGATGTCATAATTGATGTAGATGATGAAGACAATACTTTAGAATTGTCCGAGAAATGATAAATGATAAACCTGAAGAAGGATTGATCTTAACTCAATAAAAAATAAAATAGAAGAAATAAAAATAATATTTTATGAATATTTTATAGAATAGTTTAATTATTTTGAGTGAAATTAGGAATCTTTAGAAGGGAGTTTCATGAATTTTTTCAGTACTTTTATATTCTTATGTGGATATTTTTATCATATAAAAGTATACTAGAGTTAGCATTAATCTTTAATTTATATTTTTTTATGAAGTCTATCAATGATTAGGAATAAACTTTATATTCTCTTTTGCATCGTTTTAACATACTTTAAATCAATCATTTTGTCATATTGGTTTTAAATATTCACATTCCTTGTATAACACTATTTTAATATTTTTCACTTTGCAATGCTATACTTTCTCAAATAAAGCTTAGTTTCATATCGGTCAAAAATAATATGAAAATTTAAATTATTTTTATATTATATTTGTTTTTTGTCAATTCAAATATTAACATGAAAATTTAAATTGGGTGTATCCCATTTAAACAAACATAAAAAAATAATCGGGATGTAAGAGTTTAAAGAAAAAAATGAGCACAAACTGCCAAAAATACTTAATCATGGTATTAAATCACGTGCATTGCACGTGTGTAAAAACTAGTAGAGGAGTAAAACAATCAATTTATCTCTAACCATTAGATTTGATGGAAATATGAAAGTACCATTTTGCGAAGGCCCTATAGGATTTGGGGGACTAAGATGTAATTTTCAAATTGGAGGGAGTGTTGTATAATTATGGAAGATATAACGGACTTATGTTTCAGAAACCCTTAATGCTTTGGTTGGAAGTTTACTAAGGAAGGGACGGAAAGTTAAATAATGGAAATGAAAAGTAGATAATGAAGTGAAAAGATAAAATGTTTTCGGGAAGTTTAGTAAGGGGAACGTAAGTAAATTTGTTTTACCTTGTTTGAGAGCTCTAATAAAGAGGAATGAAGTGGAGTGAATATGTATAAAGTAACATAAATACTCTTACATATTGAATGTGAGTATATATTAGCCATTGATTTTAATGTCATAAGGGTGTAATTGTCTCATCACATTATAAAATTTTACATTGGTTTCCATTTCATCCTCTACCCCAAATTGGAGGGGAGGGAAATAGAAGAAAATATAACCTTCTATTCCGTCCTCCAACCCATAAAAAAAACTCCCAAACAAGATGAAATTAAAAATTTACTTTTAACCTCCATCCATTAACCTTCGTCCACCAAGCAAGGTGAAAACGTTGGGTTTTTAGATGCAAGGCGCTCACATCTCGAATACATTTTAGACATTTCAGACATTCTATATTAGCCCCTCAAATCTTTGAAAGTGCTCACTAGCCCCTCTAATCTTTGAAAATGCTCAGTAGCCCCTCAAATCTTATGGGTTCTACTTCTACATCTTGTCACGTCGATTCCATCCAATATTTTCATATCTATTCTATCGTCGATTCATGGAAGCTTCCACGCGCTTCCTCCTCAGTTCCTCCTCCATCTCCCGCCATCTCCTCCTCCGAAACCCTAACCCTAGATTCCTCCCTCTGCCCCCTCTCAATCTCCCCTCGCGCCACGCCCGCCGCCAACCGGCCGCCTGCGCCCCCTCGCTTCCTCTCCTCCTCTCTCCCTTCAAACCCTGCAAGCCCTTCGCCTCCCTCTTCCTCCCCTCGCGATCCCCTCAACCCAAAAACCCATCACGCATCGTCGACTCCGCAACGGATACCCCTCCCCGCTCGGCTTGTCAACCGCCGCAGAAGGCGGCGATCTCAGGGTTCGTCGTCGGCGAACGCGCGGCGAACTGACGGTGGGCTCTTGGGGTGGTCTGGGGGCGGAGGAGAAGCTACCTGAGTAGGTAACGCGGAGATGTAACGGGGCCGCGAAGGGTTCAGTCGGTGAGCTTCGTTGTGCCGGTGAAGGAGACGGTGGGGTTCGACTTGGGGAGGATGTGGAGGAGAGGTACTCGAGGGGTTAGCGAGGAGGTGGCGAGGTGGGGCGAGGAGGGGGGGAGGGATGGAAAGGAGAGGAATTTGGTGTTTCATACCTTTAGTAACACTGGGTGGCTAGCGTAAGTTTTTTCCTTCCTGGGTTCTCAAATTCGGAGTTTTGGAAATGGTGATTTTTTATCTAAGTTGTTTAAAATGCTTGTTAAAGAATGAAATTTTGTGCATGGCAATCTAGATATTGGACAAAAAGTTGAGATTTGGGTTCATACGAATGGGTAGTTTATATATGAATGTGTCGGGTCATTGTTAATAAACTTTCTTGTTCCTTCTCGAGTGCTCAAATTTGGAGGTTTTGAAATCATAATTTTGATGGAAATTTCTTGGTGGCAATGTAGATGTTTGAACAAAAAGTTGAGATTTGGATTCGTATGAATGGATAGTTTTGTATGGATGTATTGGCTCATTAACAGTAGACTAAATTATAGAAAATCCCTCTGATATTGGTGATTGACAAAAAATGCCCTAAGATTTTTAGGTGCATTGCTCCCCTCATTTTCATTTTTTATGCAAATAATCATTATATTATTGGACGTAACATTAATATGATGAAAAATTGTTGGTGAAAAAAATTGAAATTTTGTGGATGTTAGGTTTCATTATGATATTAAGTAAGTAAGAGATACATTACTGTTCTTGTAGTTATGGCGTCCTCCTCCAGAACCTCCAATCAAGGAATGGTATAATTGAAAAGATTAGAGGATGTGTTATTGACTCTGCACCTTGTGCAGAGATGAGCCCTCAGGTATGTTTTACTCTCTGTTACCTAGTCTGCAAATTACTTAATTATTAAATGGAGACTGGATATTGTATGTATCTGAATCTGTTATGTTGGACTTAAGATATTATGACCTTATAAAAATGGAAATTTTGTTTGTAGGCTTTGTTATTATTCATTATTTTGTTTTGATTTTCGTTTTGACTGACACATAACTCTAAACTTCGCATTGAACTCAGACACTGGAATTTCTTTGTTAGCAACAACCTGGACTATTATGTGAGCTTTGCTCACTAGCCCCTCTAATCTTTGAAAATGCTCAGTAGCCCCTCAAATCTTATGGGTTCTACTTCTACATCTTGTCACGTCGATTCCATCCAATATTTTCATATCTATTCTATCGTCGATTCATGGAAGCTTCCACGCGCTTCCTCCTCAGTTCCTCCTCCATCTCCCGCCATCTCCTCCTCCGAAACCCTAACCCTAGATTCCTCCCTCTGCCCCCTCTCAATCTCCCCTCCCCCCA
>NC_033799.1:12749485-12749577 GCF_001876935.1 Asparagus officinalis | reverse complement strand
CTGCAAGCCCTTCGCCTCCCTCTCCTCTCCCCTCCGATCCCTCCTCAACCAAAAACACCATCACGATCTCGACTCCGCCAACGGATCCCCCG
>NC_033799.1:12727175-12749460 GCF_001876935.1 Asparagus officinalis | reverse complement strand
TCCGCCTCAAATCAATCTCCCCTCACCCAGCCACGTCACGCCCGGCCACCACGCCGCCTGCGGGCCACCTCCTTCTCTCCTCCTCCCGTGCCCCGCTAAACCCTGGCAACCCTTCGCAGCTCCCTCCTCCTCGGCCGCCTCCGATCCGGGCTCCTCAACCAAAAACAACCATCACGATCTCGACTCCGCCAACGATCCACCCCCCGTCCGCTCGACCTGTAAAACCGCCGCAGAAGGGGCGGATCTAAGGTTTCGTCGTCGGCCGGAAACGAGAACGGCGAACTGGACGGTGGTACTGCTGGGGTGGCTGGGGCTAGGGAGTAAGCCACCTGAAGAGGTACGCGGAAGATGTACGGCGCAAGGTTCAGGTCCGGGTGAGAGCCTTCGTTGTGCCGTGAAGGAGACGGTGGGGTTCGAAAACTTGGGGAGAATGTGAAGTGAGAGGATCGAGGCGGATTAGCGAGCGCGAGGGGTGGCGAGGTGGGGCGAGGAGGGGGGGAGGGATGGAAAGGAGAGGAATTTGGTGTTTCATACCTTTAGTAACACTGGGTGGCTAGCGTAAGTTTTTTCCTTCCTGGGTTCTCAAATTCGGAGTTTTGGAAATGGTGATTTTTTATCTAAGTTGTTTAAAATGCTTGTTAAAGAATGAAATTTTGTGCATGGCAATCTAGATATTGGACAAAAAGTTGAGATTTGGGTTCATACGAATGGGTAGTTTATATATGAATGTGTCGGGTCATTGTTAATAAACTTTCTTGTTCCTTCTCGAGTGCTCAAATTTGGAGGTTTTGAAATCATAATTTTGATGGAAATTTCTTGGTGGCAATGTAGATGTTTGAACAAAAAGTTGAGATTTGGATTCGTATGAATGGATAGTTTTGTATGGATGTATTGGCTCATTAACAGTAGACTAAATTATAGAAAATCCCTCTGATATTGGTGATTGACAAAAAATGCCCTAAGATTTTTAGGTGCATTGCTCCCCTCATTTTCATTTTTTATGCAAATAATCATTATATTATTGGACGTAACATTAATATGATGAAAAATTGTTGGTGAAAAAAATTGAAATTTTGTGGATGTTAGGTTTCATTATGATATTAAGTAAGTAAGAGATACATTACTGTTCTTGTAGTTATGGCGTCCTCCTCCAGAACCTCCAATCAAGGAATGGTATAATTGAAAAGATTAGAGGATGTGTTATTGACTCTGCACCTTGTGCAGAGATGAGCCCTCAGGTATGTTTTACTCTCTGTTACCTAGTCTGCAAATTACTTAATTATTAAATGGAGACTGGATATTGTATGTATCTGAATCTGTTATGTTGGACTTAAGATATTATGACCTTATAAAAATGGAAATTTTGTTTGTAGGCTTTGTTATTATTCATTATTTTGTTTTGATTTTCGTTTTGACTGACACATAACTCTAAACTTCGCATTGAACTCAGACACTGGAATTTCTTTGTTAGCAACAACCTGGACTATTATGTGAGCTTTAGTTACTTCTTTCCTCCTTTTTGTGGAAGGGAGTTTGTCAAAAATTTATTGTATAGGCAAAGAGCTACTTGCTACAGAGAGAGGTGGAGTGTTGGTAAAAAGGAAGATCCATACCTGGGATTGAGCAGCCAATTTTAGCTGTTTAATACAGTACTCTAAATAATAACCATTCAAATTCTAGACATCAAATGAAGCTATGGTATCTGAGGAATGGTTCAAGTGAATGAGAAAAGGACATAGACATGGATCTCTGAAGAACATAGAAGTATAGAACATTGGCCTTTTGAAGTTTTAGGATCATTCGCTGTTATATCTAGTTGGATGTTAAAATATTTGGCATCTGAATGCAGAATTTTCTGGTGAAGATTGTAATGCATTATTTGGCATTTCTGGAATAGAAGTTACTATTCATTTTCCTTTTGCTGTGTATAATAAGTGCCAAATACCTCTTTTATTACAGGTCTGGGCGGCAGGTTATTGTGCTGCTTTATTGAAGAAGCGCAGCCCTTCTTTAGTTGAACCTGTTGAGGGTCAAAAGCTTGATGCACGAAGCAATAGAATGAACGCACAGGACATAATACCTGCATTCATTGAAATTACTGTTTTGAAAGTCTTAGAAATTTTCTTCTCCTTAGCTTTTATGCTACCATATGCTAATCAGTAAGTGTTATAATACTTCATTTCAACATGTGCGACTCTGTTATTAATGGAAAAAACGAGTCTTCCTTCAGTTAGGACTACAACTTATAGTACTGTTTCCTAGCAGGAGACTGAGCAGTATCATCTCTACTCTAAAGGACCAGCCGCCCTGCCCACAACTCTATCTGTACAGTACAGCTGATAAGGTAATCCCAGCAAGCGTAGTAGAATGTTACATTAAGGAGCAGAGAGCTTTGGGAAGAAGTGTACATGCCTATGATTTTGGTTCATCACCACATGTGGACCATTTCAGGAGCTTTCCTCATATATATTCTGCAAAAGTAAATGAGTTCTTAAAGCATTGCTGCTCAACATTCATTTCGAAATCATAATCTGTTATGTATAGGACAGGTAATTGCCTGATCTGTTGTAGCCAGAAATTATTGATTTTTTTTTACTCATTCATTGCCAAAGTGCATGCTTTATAGTATTATAACCATGTGGTGAATCTTGGAATCAAAGAGTTCCTTACATTCACTAAAGGTCCTGATAAAAATCAGAGACTATTTTATTGTCCCTTATGCTGTGGGATATTTTTTGTTGAAATGTAATTTGGCTACGTACAAGTGGTACTTCATAACTTTGTAACTTTTCAATCTTATGGGCTTTGCTGTATGAGTTCTTTTGTTCAGGCACTTCAATGTTTCATATCTCACAAACAACTAGCATATGAATTCATCACATACAGAACGGAATTTTGTCTGTCACTGAAAACATGTTTTTTCTTTTAGAATTTAGGAATTATTTGGCGATAACTAAATCAATAGAGAGTTGCCTTGATTTTTACAACTGCTGATTATGGTAGTTGTTCCAGAATTTCTGTGTTGTATGGTCATCTAATGGTTAGAGGAGCTAATTCTTTCATTTAGAAGAGTTAATAGGCTAATAGCCTGCATTATTTCTTTCAATCTTTTCTGTGGAGACAAAAGTATTAATTTTGGTGTTAGCAATGCTAGTTATATTCCAAGTTTCGTGTAGTATGCTGGAATCTTTTTTACCATCACATCAATTGTATCATTCATATGTATCATTCATCAATATGAACTCATGCGGTCAGAGGTATACGCCTCATATTTCTTGAAGTATTGTGGATTTTTTTTATCCCATAAAATACATGAGGATTTTTATCTGATTACTGAAAGGAATGCAGTCAATTAGAGAAGAGCGCTATAGGTCCTATGGGGAAAAAAAAGAAGAGGAACGCTACAGGTCAGTTAATCTATATTTCTTCACTACCATCAACTTGCAAAAACTTTCCTGATCATTTTGAAATACTGGAATCATGCAGATGGTGATAAGTTCTAGGATTCAGAAAGCTTCAAGTTTGACGAAGCAAAAACAGAAACAACTTCACGCGGAGTGTTATCACGGCACACTCCAGGTGCAAAAAAAGGAGCTGTATTCGCATCAGCCAGCAGGTATGCAACTAACATTCTCCCAGATATCCATGACATCCTTTTTACATATTTGAACGTACTAATAAAACCCGAGTTTCATTTTAATTTTGGTCACCGATATTGGATAATTTGACAAAATAGTGTTGTATTATACCATAAGTTATTTGAAAAGAACCAGATGTTGACAATACTATAAACGGTTAAACTTGATAAATACCTATATATTACACTCATGAAAACGAGATAACAAAAACATCACTTTGTCGCACATTCATTGACAAAAAACCGAATAAAACAGTAGACTATTTACAGAATCCAGACTTCATATACCGAGTACCAACTTTTGATCATAATCCTTTCTGGATTCAGGAATCATTGCTTCTCGAGCTGCCAACATGAAACTGTGCAGCATACTTCTGAGGACCTTCAATGGCTATTACTGGGGGTTCATTTAGAAATGCCCAGTTGCTTCTGGTCCACCTATAGAGTAAATCATAAGAAGTCACGGCTAATAGTAATTTTTGTTTCATAATTATAATTTAGTCTGGGTTATCACTTACCTGTGTAAAAGATAATACTCATATCAATAACATCAAATATAGCATGATTAACTCCAAAATTGTATCCCATTTTTGGAGTTATGAGCCAAAAGGATGCATGATATCACCAAATCTTTATGTTTAAAGTTTTGTAAGTGTTAATTTGTTCAAATGTTTTGTACCGCTAAATTGTTTATTTTTAACAAACTTTTCTTTATATGATTGGCTTGAAGAGCTTTGTCCATATATCCCACTCTGGTATACCTCATTCAAACCTTCAATATTCTATGTTTTTTTAACAAACTTTTCTTTATTTTTAACAAACTTTTCTTTATATGTTTTGTACCATTACAACAAAAGTTGCATGTGTCCACATTACTCTCACAACACATATAGAAGTGTCATATTAATTGCAAAGGATTAAAACGACAATGACATATGCTGCAAGCTGCAACACTTAGTTGTGTCATTAGATATAAAATAAAATAAAATTGCTAAACACTTAATACTCCCACATCGGTTGGGTAAGGTCTTGGGATTTAAGTATAATAATGATTAAACATTTATGACGATAAATTAGCTAAACAACTCTATAGTAAAGCACACTTGCTGAGAGCAATCTTAGGACGGATGACATTCTAGGAAGTTAGTGTTGTATTGTGATATCAACTATATTTTTTATGGTCCCTACACAAATATGTGTTGCAACTCTCGACACCTGCATACGTCGTGAGTTTTGTGACACATATATTTCAAGTTTTGCGACACATTCTTATATGTGTAGAAAGACATTCTCCAGACATGTTCTACCTACATTTTTGACTTGTGTTGCGCTCTATTTGTGCGACATAAAAATGTGTTGCTGGGTGACTAAAAATGTATCATAAGGTGCAACTTTTGTTGTAGTGAGTGCTTAAATCCGATCATCCATTACATAGAGAAAGAAATTTGAACATTTAATGTAAACATCATCTCTTATAATAGAAGAAAGAATTTAATGTTGAAAAATAATATAATATCCGCTTCTTTTTTCTGTAATATGTCAAGTGTTTGATGCTGATTTTTGTTGCCTTAGATTATGAGAAGTACAATAAAATCACTAAACACCAACTCACATATCTTAATAAGAGATAGAGCAATCATCAAAAGAGTAAGGTTTTTATCAGTTCTACATTTAACAAAGAGAAATAAATATAATAAATAAATTCCGACTCGTCTTAAATAAATAGAGACTGATTCTTTAGAGAAGATAATCTGAAGGTTTAATTCTGAAGGTGCCTTATAACACTTGCTAAAATTAGATGGAAACAGAGGTTGCAAGATAAGAATTATACAAACAGTTTATGTTGCTTAATTTCTCATCGTCCTTCTTTTGTTCATTGTTCTCTCTTCTGTCAGTCGAAGGCATTGTCTTTGATTTAGTAAACCTTTGCACTGAGCCCTTATGCATGTTCTTCTGCCACAAACAAAACAACCCTCAATTGTTATATTTTCTCAATGAATCTAAATTTTTCAAAAATTCAACCCCCCCTCCGCCACCAAAAAAGAAAAAGCAAACAAACTAACAAACAAAAACCTGGTTTTCATTATTCTCCTCTGTTTTCTTCACTGATCTCCAGTATGCGGCAATCTCTTCATTTGTCAGTGACTTGTTCCTCTGATATACCACTGAAAACAAAATACATGCTAGTTAGATCAACTCCCAACTCTCAGAAATGGCATAATATAAGAACATAGTCACATTGCCTTTCTTAGGATCCTTAATATTGTAGTCCCACCCTCCCATTAGAGACCCCATGATCTTTTTTCTCTTCTCTCAAACAAGAAACTATGCTTCTCCTTTTTTTTCTTCTTCCAATTGTAGATGACTTCTCTCAGTTTATTCTTATCCACTTGAGCTATATATTCGTTTTAGGCGTATTTGTTTGTGTTAGGCTTGCATGTGAGATTTTTATCCTCAAATTCACAGAACTTTGCATTCTAGGATGACATGCATGCTGACAAGTGGATGTGTATTTACTTGATGGGTTATCCTAGTATCCAGGGCAAGGGGGGGGGGGGGGGGTGTTGTTGCAGCCAGAGGGAACATTCCATGGGCTGTTATTGATTGTATTTCGGTCTGGTTTTATCTGAATCCATTAGGGGTTGTATTTGGATTTCAAGATTCAGGTGGAAATAAGTAGCAACAACACAATAACACAAGTTTCATATATTTCTCTGGACTCTGTTGTTTTTTTTTTTTTTTGGGGGGTGGGGTGGGGGGGGTGGGGGTGGGGGCGGGGTAGTTAGTCGGATTTTTAAAGTTATTGGGGTTTTGGTGTAATTTACCCGTACATTTATTAATGAAGAAACTAAAAAAGTTTTCTAAGGGAAAAAAAAAGGAAAATACTAAAAACAAAAAACCAAATAACTTTTGCCAAAAAACTGTAATATCTTAAAAATGTCTTTTTCATGTTGTTATTGGGTTCTAATTTATGATGGTTATCTACAAAACACAGAAATTTATTGCAGGTTATCCGCAAAATGCAAAGTTACTGGGGGCTTAGTGCGATTTTAAATGTTATTGGGGGTTTATTGGAAAATGCTGAAAGTTCCTGGGGTTTAGTGTAATTTATCCTAATTATAATCTTTTCACTTTTTCAGATTTGTGCGTTTAATGGATTTTGTCATGTCACATAAAGATCCCGAGTACGTTGAAGGTTAAAATTTGATGAAATGTGTTTGTGATACAAAGTCGCTAAGCATATTATTATATATTTATATAGGAACGTAAAAGTGTGATAAAGGGGGTGTTTGGTTGCATTGTTTTTGAGAAATGTTTTCTCAAAAAGTACAAACAATGACATTTTTGTAATTAAGAGTTTTCTATAGATTTCCACAAACTATGTTTGGCTCAAAAAAGATTTACAGAAATGTTTTCTGTAAAGTATAGAAAAGTACCAAAATTTATAGAAATTGATTTCCTTCTAAAATGAGCGGAAATCTCTTGGAAATCTGACGCATTCATTATTTAAATAATAAAACTCATTAACACTTCTATAAAGTTCTCACTTTTCTATAAAGTTGGGGGTGTTTGGTTACATTTCTATAAATTATAGGAAATGTTGCTCTTTTCCCAAAAGTTATGAGTAATTTTCTTGTTTTGAACCAAACAAGCACAATACAAAAAATAAGAAAATTTGTACTTTTTAACTTCTCAAAACTTTTCCTATAATTTTTTTAAGAAATATAAGGAAATCAAAATTTGGATGGAAAACATTTCCTATAATTTATAGAATGCAACCAAACACCCCCAAAGAGAACTGTTGTCCTTTGACTCGTCAGTTCTAGGGCTGAGAATAACATAATGAGCGCTGCTACGGGGACCCAAAATATGGGACTAGGGGGGGGAACAGGTGAGGTGTTCCCTCCTTATTGCATAATGAGTTGGCATGGCCAACTTATTATGCAATAGGGAGGGGACACATCACCTGTCCCCTCTCTTGGTCCCATATTTTGGGTCCTTAAATCATTTTCCTAACATAATTACTCTAGTCGCAATACTCTTTATGACTCATCGGACTCAATCAGCACCAAGCATTTGCTATCATTCCCGTAATAAATAATCAGGTGACTCACCTCTTTCAGCAACCAACACATGACACATGTCTGCCGACTTAGCTACATAGCTGGACTTAGCCTAAGTTACTTTCTTGCCCCTTAAACCCACTATAAAAGGAGCGGCACTGCATGAGGTAACTCTATATGGCCTTTTTGACGTAATTAAGAACTAACTCTATACTTCCACACTCAAGATCACCTACTGATTTGATCGTCGGAGAAACAACCGAAGAACCCAACTCTGCCTTCTTATGAGTTCCTTCATGTGCAGGGAAGATCAGTGAGCTTAGAAGGAGTTAGAGGACATTAATTACTCCACAAACTCTCAAATAACCCCATGTTTGATAACTTACATCAACAGAGTTCATTAATATTTAAACTCATCTATCTGAATGATTGGTCTCAACTCACGAGGAAGGACTGATAATAGGCACAAAACCATCTATTCTGGTTCTTCATTTGTTCGAATAAATTGTTTAGCTGATTCCTTGCGTCTAACCAAAAGGTCATGCAAATTCTTCTCTCTGCCCATTAATTTCCAACGTGCTCCTCGTCTCCTAATTCCTTGCGTTCTACCAATGAATTATCTAGAATAATTGTAAATCCAAATCTGCCAATTGTTCTTTGATAGCACCTACTGCTGTAGAGATTTCTCAATTTTGAAATGTCCAAAAGCCTTGGGTAGTAAAAAAAATAAAAAATAAAAAATTGGGATGCTGTCAAGAAAGATATGCATGCGTGTCAAGTTCAACGTCTTCGTTAATGCTGTCGATGAGACGGTCATGAATCCGATATCGAGAGAGTTTGTGAGGAGCTTTGTGAAAATCCATCATGGCGAAAAGGGGGAAGATCAAAAATTGACGGTGAAAGACAGGGTTAAGCTTGGGATATCGGAAATATTTTGTTGGAAGATTTAGATGCAGATGGAGATGAGAGCGTTTGGGTGACATCAATACCACAGTTGACGGAATTAGTGTTGAATACATGAACTGAAATGGTATTTTCGTTGCAGATTGGAGCACATTTGTAGTATGTGAAAAATCAAAAGACTCTGAAGATTTTTCTAATTTATTCGAATAATGAAGTGTGCACATTTCTTTGTAGATTGGAGCATATTGTTCTATATATATGGTAAAAACTTTAATTTGTAAGTGACAGCGCAAGTTATTGGGCCTTGAAAGTTTAAGCCGAAACACTAGTCTCTCGAGCCTCAACGGCTAGTTTGCCCGAAGCAATGCTTTCCCACACCCTTATTTTTTTTTTTAAATTTTCTCAGTGTTCTTATGTTGTTCCTTTGGTTTTGAAACCTTAATTTCCAGATATTTATAATTTTAAAAGAAGGTTTTCCAGGTTGTTGCTGATCTCTGCTAGCTTCTGACCTCTGATATTTCTTTGTTAATTTTTTTTTTAATTTCATTACAGTTTAGTCTCACCTCGCTACGCTAATAAATTCAAACTTCATGTGTGTATTTTTTTTAAAAAAAATACTACAACGTCTCGCAATATTTCTCACGCTTGTACTGCTCGATACGATTTTGGAACTTCTGTTAATAATATGTAATTTAAGATCTTTGATATACGTACTGGTTTGCATCGTCTGTTAACGTAGTTATCAGAGCTCCGTCCCCCCTCGCCCTCGATTAAAAATCACCTAGCCCTCTTTATATATACAGGTTTGCCAGTCGCCAAGGAACGCAAGAGCTGCGGCCGAGAAGTAGGAAAAAGATGCGAGACGGTATCTCAAGATTTGCATATCTTATCCCTTATCAAGATTTTTGGCTGATGATGGCTCTTTGACAATCTGAAAGCTCCGGTTGCACAAACACATGGTGAACAGGAGTAGCTAGCTAGGCCTTTCCAAAGTGTTCGTACCGTGAAATTCTATTCCTGTTCCCCTTTCTCCACAATAATTGCGCCATATCTCATCATGGCAATAAAATAAATATCTACTATATTTGACGGTGAGGTTGATGGATTCTCATTGTTTGGTCATCTGGTATCATGTGTCCCTTCACTTACCAATGCAAAGATCCCTGGTACTTTCTTCCTCCTCCTTGAGAATGCGCATCTTACCCTTTGCACCGAGATTACTCAAATAGATGGTCCCTGATGTTTTTACTGTGGTAGCACGCCAAATCAAAATCTCATGGGACCTTTGGTTAGACCGAAATTAACTCCTGAAGTTGTCGCGAGAGTTGAGAGCTAATTTTGTAGTCTAACATGCACATGCAGGCAGAGCTCCGCCTTAAAGACGTGTCTGATGAGATCTGAACGTGGGTTACTCTTATGTCATCTTAAAGCCTCTCCGACCGAAAAAAATCCTGAAGTTACCTTTCCTAAGGCATGTTTAAACTTGAACAGTTAAAATCTAGAAGTTTCTTCTCATATTTCCAGTGTGCCATTGTATGGAATCTTGTAGATGGAAGTAAATCGAGATTCCATTTAGATAAATAGATATGGGGACCACCACTAGATTCCTTCAACTTGAAAGGGGGCTACACCACCGAGATTGATACTGCATTTTTTGGGGTTTAAAGTGAAGGAATCTACACTCCCTGCTTTACTTGGGATGGACATGAATCGATAAAGATTCTAAAATTTTCAGAGTGGTTGTCTAAAGTACCACATTGCACTAAGGGGCTATTTGGTTCATGGATTAGTTTTGATGCATGTTACGGATCTAAAACAAATTCATATTCATAATCTTGTTTGGTTGAACGTGAATTTGTCGAGGATAATATGGTATAATACCACTCCCTTTTCCTTTTTAAAATAGCCTCAGTAAAAAAATCAGAGTGAAATCAGCGTATTTTTAGGAAATTAGAATTGTTGCATTAATCTTACGTGGCGGCTCTAATTTTATGATTAAAAAATGCTAACCAAACAATGTATTTAGTTAAAATTCAAGATTGCGGTCATACTGGTCCCGTTTTTTCAATGCAAAGTTGCAAAATACAAGAAAAAAAAAAACCCAAGTCATTTTCGCTTATATTCCGCTCTATGGCCCTAGTCAACTTGGAAGATCCAAATTCTCCACACCTTAGGAAAAGAGATTACCCTTGATGCCGTACAATTGAAGATTCTTACTTAACAAGTACCTGAAAATTGACATGAAATGCTTTTGATTTCAATGCCCAAAGTCATTGGAGGAACCAGTGGTGGATCTCAGTGGTGGGAAGGAGTGGTGTCATGTGACACCACTTCCTTCATGGAATTCTATTGTGGATGCCTTGATTTTCACATGGCCCAACTATTAGAACCAGCCCACAGCCCATAAACATGTCCCCTCACCCGTTAAGGAGTGGAGATATGAGATCTATTTGTGACGAAGCTCACATGTGGGGTCCACTTAACTTTCAGAATCGGACAGAAAGCAGAAGGGTTTGATGAAAATTTCAATATTGGAGCTGGGGGGAACCCTTGTCCTTTCTCGCTAGTGGAATTAGGTCATAGTGCTGAACCACGTAAATCTTAGCGTCTCATGTGTTTTGTTTGTGTTTCAGTATTTCCATTGCGTTTTGTGTGCACTGCTACCGTCGACTTTGTTATATATTAAGCATGGGTAGAAGTATCAAAAGTGATGATTGCCTCCATGTTTGCTAGCATGTATTTAGAAATTTAGAAAGACGTATCTAATATTGTTACTAATGATGCGTTATGCATTTTGTTTTTCACAATATGAAAAACTCGTCCGGGATAATTTGTAATTATTAATTATGCGGTGACACCGCTTTCCGAAATTTCTAGATCCGTCACTGGAGGAGCACAACGATTCCATTTCGCAGTATCTTCAATATCAGAATTCTAGGCTTATGTTTTAGAATCAGATACATTTTGTTTCTTTTTTGAAGGAAAATAATCAGTTATTGTACTGAGATAGCCTGTGGGAGTTTATAATTTCACTAATGCTCTTCCTCTTCCAATGTCAGAGGTGCTGCTTTCAGGTTTCTGCGGGAATAAAGGCGCATCAACTTGTTGATGATCAGGTTCTCCGTAGCTACTTGCGCATAGAATATTAGAGCTTCAAAAGTCGGTGAAATCTATCAGATTCAGGTTTTATTCTCACTCCACAAATATATCAAGTATGATTCGAAGCTGATGTTTGCAAACATTGGCATTATATATTAAATCAGATGCGTCTTTATGCTGAATATGATACTATAAAAATGTTATGACAAATTCCTCAGGATAAACTAATATCAATCACGAGAGCACGAAAAATATCAAGAACACATGAGCACAAAGATATACGTGGTTCGGCTTGTAGCCTACGTTCACGGGCAAAGGAGGAGAAAACTTTACTAATTGTGAGGAATACAAAGTGGAACCTCTCAATCTCTCAATCCCAAATAACACCTCAAAAACCTAATACAACTCTCAACTAAAGGAATAAAAGAGAAGAATATCAAATATGTTTCATAAAAGAACTCTCACTTCTTGATTGGTGCTTTGAAGATTGATGCATCTAATTGGCTTGAAAGACTGTCCTTACATAGCCTTGAAGATCCAAACTCCTTGCTCTCTAAGGAATAAGATTCTAATAGGAATAGAAGTCTGCATGTCTTAAAACCCGATAAGAGTCCAAGTAGAAATAAAACGTCTAATATGATTGGTTGTGCAGAATCTAATGTAAATAAAACCTTGATCAAAACAAACCAAGCTAAAAAAGGAACTCCCCAAGAAATATGGATTTAAGTATTTGAGGCAACCTATAACAAATCTCCACATTGACTCAAATGCATAGAAAATTCCTCACTCCAAGTAAGCTAATTTACTCCACCTTCTCTAATAGCCCCACATGGCATCTAAGTGCGGCACATGTCGATCAAGTCCAAGCACGACTTGTACTTGCTAACTGAAAAAGGCCTCCTCAACAAATCGACTGAATTGTTGGCACGACGACCGTAAATATTAGCGAAGTCATCACCTGAAATAGCTCCTGAATAGCTGAAGGGCACAAAATTGTCAACCGACAAGTTGCTGAGATGCTTCATCTACTTGAACGAGATCTGGCTGCTGAACTCCCGTAGTCTTACGCTGTTGAAGAGCTAAATCACGAATTTCTAACTTTATATTATGTCCTGTAGTGCGCGCCTTATCAATAATTGAAACTGATGATCATTTCTGGTGGTACATAGCAGATTCATCAAAAGTAATATCACGACTAATAATAATCTTAGGAGACTTCGAATCAGGACACCACAACCTAAAACCCTTAACACCCGATGCATAACCTAGGAATATGCACTTTTTCACTCGCGACTCAAGTTTCACTTGACTAACATGCACATATGCAGGGCAACCAAATATTCTAAGATTAGAATAATCCGTAGGCTTACCGGACCAAACCTCCTCTAGAGTTTTACAACTAATAGCAATAGATGACGACCGATTCACTGAGTAACAAGCTGTATTCACTACTTCCGCCCAGTATTCCTTGCCTAAACCTGAGTTGAACATCATATAACGAGTTTTCTCTAATATGGTTTTGTTCATACGTTCTGCCACTCCATTATGTTGCGGCGTGCGAGGGACTGTACGATGTCTAACGATTCCCTCCTTCTTGCAGAACTCATTAAATTCTCCTTCACAAAACTCAATGACATTATCAGTTCTAAGCCTCTTAATCAGCCTCCCAGTCTGCTTCTCAATCAAAGACTTTCACTGCTTGAAAGTTACAAACACCTCATATTTATGTCTCAAAAAGTAAACCCAAACCTTCCTAGAGTAGTCATCAATAAAGGTCAATAAATATATAGAACTACCACTATTCGAGACAACTTGAGAAGGTCCCCAAACATCTAAATGGGTATATCCAAAGTACTTTTAGTCTGATGCACTGTCGTACTGAAGCTGACTCTTTTCTGCTTCCCAAAGATACAATGCTCGCATAATCCTAATTTTTCTATACTCTGTCCACATAAAAGGCCCTTCTTACTCAACCCGGTCAATCTGTGCTCACTCATATGACCAAGTCTCATATACCATAATCTGATAGTATAAACTCCTGACATCGATGCTGTGACTGCAGCCGAGCTAGTAACATAGAACCTTGCAAAACATACAAACTGCCGATATTTTTTTCCTTTCATAACCACAAGAGAGCTTTTTGTAACCCTAAGAACTCCACCTTCACCTGAAATACTGCACCCAATGCTATCAAGAGTGCTCAAAGAGATGAGATTTTTCCTTAAACCTAGAACATGCTAACATCTGTCAAAGTCCTAATGACTCCATCATGCATCTTAATTCAAATTGTGCTTTTCCCAATAGTCTTTCATGAGGCGTTGTTCCCCATAAGAACAACTCCATCATCAATAGCTTCATAAGTGGTGAACCAGTTCCGATTAGGACACATATGATAGGAACAACCTGAATCCAAAATTCAATCATCCATGCTCCTGTTTATATCATTTATAGCCAATAAAATCACATCTTCAGCAATATCAACTTTAACGGAGTCCTCCTTTAATTTTTTTTTCATACTCTTCTTGTTTATTTTTGTTCTTCAATCTGTAACAATCAGTCTTGATGTGCTCTTTCTTCTTACAATATCTGTAGGTCAGATTCCTGTGTTTTGACTTATACCTGTTACCGCAATTCCGATCTTCCTCGAACAAACAAGCCATCAGCTTTATCGCCACTTTCACTTGTGGTTAAATCGCCAATCTTCTCCTGATTTAATAAGTTCTCTTTAACGTCCTTGATACCAATAGAATCTCGACCATAAATCATAGTATCCCTGAAGTGCTTGTTGGCAGGCGATAAAGAATACAATAACAACAGAGCTTGATCTTCATCATCTATCTTAATATCAATCTTAATCAATTCTGTAATCACAGAATTAAATTTACCAATATGAGATTTGATGGGTGTTCCTTCCGACATCCGAAGTGTGTATAAACGCTGCTTCAAGAGGAGTCGATTAGTGAGCGACTTCGTCAAATACAAATTCTCCAATTTAGATCACAAATCAGCGGTTGTTTTCTCCGTGAGAACTTCTTGCAAAACTTTATTTGTCAAACATAACTGGATCGATGTGAGAGCTCTATCATCCAACTCGTTCCAATCTTCCTCCTTCATAGTAGCCAGTTTCTTCGACTTCCCGAACAAAGCCTTCTTCAATCCACTCTGTGTCAACACGGCGATCATCCTAACTTGCTGAAGGCTGAAACTGATGTTACCGTCAAACTTCTCGATATCCCACTTCGTAGTAGTTGTCGTCATCTTCTCGTTCAATCGATAGCTGAGGGATCTGATACCAATTTGTTATGATAAATTCCCCAGGATAAGCTAATATCAATCACAGGAGAGCACGAAAAATATCAAGAACACACGAACACAAAGATATACGTGGTTCGGCTTGTAACCTACGTCCATGGGCGAAGGAGGAGAAAAATTTACTAATTGTGAGGAATACAAAGTGGAATCTCTCAATCTCTCAATCCCAAATAATACCCCAAAAGCCTAATACAACTCTCAACTAAAGGAATAAAAGAGAAGAATATCAAATAGGCTTCACAAAAGAACTCTCTCTTCTTTGATTGGGTGCTTTGAAGATTAATACATCTAATTGGCTTGAAAGACTGTTCTTATATAGCCTTGGAGATCCCAGCTCATTGTTGTCTAAGGAATAAGATTTCTAATAGGAATAGACGTCCACATGTACTAAAACCAAACAAGAGTCCAAATAGGAATAAACCTCTAATATGATTGGTTGTGCAAAGTATAAGGTCAGTAGAACTCTTGATCAAAACAAACCAAACTAAAAAAGGAACTCCCAAAGCAATATGGATTTGAGTATTTGAGGCAACCTATAACAAAAAAATGCAGTCACTGAAATTGTCTGAAATGGTTAAAAAAATTGACTGTCACGATATTCAGTTCAAGAGATTAACACAAACATGTACAAAATGTCATGTAATTTGAAATGTCAATTCCTTAAGTTTAGGGGTCAGTTTGAGATTTGATGTTTAAGGCCAGTGCATATATAATCGGTTATAATATTGAAACATGAAACATGTATCTTTGATTACAAAGCAACATGTCAACAAGAAGAACTGTCCACGATGAATCAAGGAAAGATGTAGTTATCTGTAGTCGGTGAGGATTTATGTATAGAAAAAAAGCATTTATACTGATATGTTACTGGTGAAGATGAAATATCAGGCCTGACAATTGTGTGGAATAAGCTCAGTTGCAGATATCCACAAAGTTCTGATGGCACTCGTCACACAATTTAAGCATAAAATGAGCCGCAATGAAGAGATAATGAAAAACAATATAGCTGGTTTTGTCTACTGGACAGATGGTGATCTAAAGAAGTTGTCTCGATTTTGCATTGATATGGTAGTCTCTGGACCACCAATTGTACACACGGTCGCTTTGTCAACAGTAAGATAATATTATTTGTTACAAAGCAACCACACTGCCGCAAACAGTAGGCAAGATTCAAATGGAATCACCTTACTTTGTACAAGTGGATTACCAAGTAGAAATGTGGGATTATTCTTTCAAAGAGAATAATGAAATAGAAGCATATAACTTTGTTGTAGATCAGTCATGTAGACGATCTCTGTATTCATTGCTCATTCATTCATTATCAATGTCGTAGGCCAGAAAACAGTTAATACGACGAATCTCAAACCCCATCCCCATCCCCTTGGAAAAGAGAGTCTATATAAAGAGCTAATGAGAGAACCTATGCTTTTCACCAAAAGTTGTAGGATTCAATTGGGTCAAAAAATGGTCAAGATCCACCTTTATTATTGACATTAAAATAATGCAAAAAAAATGATGATGTAGAAAATTTTGCCCTAAAAGGCTGTGAACCTTTTATGGGTTTTGCTTGTCTCTCCTTGGAAACTATCAAATAATCCTGGTCTAGTTCATGGTTGCTGCACAAAGAGAGGACTCTCATGGATCAGAGAAAATATTCGTCATGATCTTAGTCTATTGCGTTAACAATATATCAAAGAGATGTCTTACTGCATTAATGTATACTAGTATTCAAAAACCATTCCAGATAAGAGCCACTAATTCTCTGTATCCTATAATTTTCTTATATCTTATATTACTAGCGGTCATTCTAGAAGTAGAGTTGCAGAGGAATACAAACTCTTAATAAATGTTAGGTTAAGAGCAGTGCAGTAGATGCACATGTCTGCTAGTACTTAGATTTTGGTGTTATTAAATATAGGGCTTTGGTTTCAACAAGATTTTGATAACAGAATTTGAATTTGAATTAGAATTAGAATGGATAACTTTAAAAAAAAAGTTCATGTTGCAGCAAGTACAGTTTATCTTGCATTATTTGTCACTTAAAAAAAGTTATGGAGTACTAAGGTAAATCCTACATTGCACATTATGCCAGATATATAGGAAGACTCTAGGGATTATCTTTTGCACCAGAGAGCTAGGAAAACATTATAATTGCTTAGAAGAAGCCCCATATAGAGTTTTTCATTGTTGCAATAAATATAAGAAGACTAATTGTGTGTTCGGATTAGGGGTGTGCATCGGTCAGTTCGGTTCGGTTTTTACCAAAATTTGAACAACCGAACCGAACCGCCTATAATTCAAAACCGAACCGAACTGTTACAAGTCGGTTCGGTTCGGTTTGTTCGGTTCTAACTTCATCAAACTTCTTATCAAACAACAAACAGTGTTAAAAAAAAGATAAACAAAGTAGGAGATTATGAAGCATTAAACACTGATATAATGATATTGTTTTTAACCCATAATGATTCAGAAAATGAGTTTAGGGTTTGAGTCTTTGACTCTTTGGGGACGGGTCGGGTAGGGTTTGAGATCAGAATGACTCTTTGGGGACGGGTCGGGTAGGGTTTGAGATCAGAATGAGTAGTATTGCACTATATTCGGTCGGTTTGGGTCGGCTCGGGTTAAAAAGTTTTCAAACCGACCCGAACCGTCCTACTCATAAAACCAATTTTTTCGGATCGGTTCGGGTCGCTTGGGTCGGTTTTTTCAGCTTGGATCGAACCATGCTCAGCCCTAGTTCGGATGGAGGGTAGCAAAGGGTAGGTGATGTAGAACACACCACAAACATATTTATGGAGAAGCGGGACCAAAACAAGCCCAAACGTGGACCCGATCGAGAAAAATAACTTGCAACGAAAAACGAGTCCAATCTCTCAAACCGTAAGTCAGAATTGGACGAATTGTTTATGTAAATCGCGTATTTTTTGGGACGGATCAACAAAACCGACCGATGTTTGGTTTGTCGTCGTCCGTTTCATCAAATTCCCTCCGGATTGAGAGATATCAACTTTTTTATCAGTTTTTACTATTTAAGGTAAAATTTTAGGAGTTTGTTTTGATTAGTAAGCAAATCCGATTTGATTCCAAATTCAACCAATTTACTTCCCTAATTCTAGGGAGTCTTTTAGGAATAGTTTTGTTATTTCTATTTTTGGTAAAGTTTTAGTCATAGCAGGAGTCTTGTTTATTTTTTATTTAAGCAGAATAGTGTAAACCCTAGAGTCATAACTTTTTATCAATAAAACTTCTCTTTTAATATTTTTGCCATGGATTCAAAGTTTTTCGTGGATTCGGAGATCGTTCTTTATGGATTCAGAGAACACTCATTGGTGGATTCCGAGGTTATCACTTCCGCACAGCGTCGGTAAGGGAAGGAAAGTTGATAATAAATTTTGTATAGGAGCTTTTTTAAGGGGGGTCTCGAAGGGTAGGGAAGGTGACATTCATAAAAAAAAAATTGTCATTTTGTTCCCCTTAAAGTGAGGTGCAGAGGAGGAGAGGGGAGTTGATCATAATAGTTGGTTTCTGTCATTATGGATCAGCTATTAAGATTTGACTTTGACACTATTTTTTTTCTCTTTCCTTCCCTTTATTAGAACTTCCAAACATGATAATATAAATTCTCATTCTTTCTCTTTATTAAACACTTAACTAAGATATTATCTTTTCTCTCTCCTTCTCTATCTTTCCTTTCTCTATTTTATCTTTCTTTTTCTTTCCCCAGTAAACTCCCAAATATAATGCAAGGATGAAGTAGCATCGAAATGTGGACCACCTCCTTCTCAATATTAGAGACTAAGCTAGGACATTTTGCCTATGATCATGCGCATACCAAACCATATATAAACAAGGGATTGGGATCCTCTACTAATGAGGATCCTCCTAAGATCTCCTAATGAGGAGATCTTAGCCTTTGATTTATCAAGGGTATGCTTAGGAAAACCCTCCCCTCTTCTTTCTCTCTCTATGGGTTGATAGAGGATCCTTTCCGCCATCTAAAAACACATTACTCTTATTAGAGTATCAAATTATAACCCTTAAAGCTTGTTAGAACTATAATGGAAATGACTTTAAGATGCAAAAATACCAATCAACACTCAAATTTTATCAGACACATATTTAAAATGGATTTTCTAGAGTAAAAGTTATCGATTGTGTAAAATAGTCTAGATTTCAAACTGTAAAAGGATAATAGTCAACCCGCATTGAAATGTGAGAGCGTAAAATTGTCACTCAAAATTCATCACAACTTCTAAATTTTGGCGTAGTGGAATAGAGTTAATACTTCTCATGTCCATCACAATCTTATAATTCTGAAACATATATAATAATCCCTCTCATCTCCCTCTAAACATGTACGAGCGGAATGTTCTGAACCAAACAAGAGGCAATCGAAAATTTTCTATTCTCCTCCTACCCTCCTCCCTTATAAATACCACCCCCCTTCTCAACACCCTTTCCTGAACCAACCTAACTCCTCGTTCAACCCCCATTCAAACTACACCGCCATCTTCTTCCAATGGCTTCTAGTTCCCTCCCCCACAGCTCCGGATCACCATGGACCGCGAAGCAAAACAAAATGTTCGAGCAAGCATTGGCAGTTTACGACCAGGAAACCCCCGACCGATGGCAGAACATTGCCCGCGCGGTCGGGAGGTCAGTGGAGGATGTCAAGAGGCATTATCAGCTTCTCGAAGAAGATGTTAGGCACATTGAATCTGGCAATGTGCCCTTCCCTTATGTCCAGTCCTCTAGAGTAGAGCCAGACATGATGAACAGAGGTATAAATAATAGTAGTTAACTTTAAGAAACAGAAGCTTAATTAATTAATTAGCACAAACGCTTAAGAAACAAAAGTTTACTTTGTTCCTTCGCCTTTGCAACCAAGAAAAAACTATCGAGTGAAACCATCCCCTAGAGTACAGCTTGGGCACCAAGAGTGAAAACCCTTTGAAATCCGCGCGCGCACTGATCCAAAAATAGACAGTTCTCCGAACACCGATTATTAAGCAGGCGTGCACCATTGTATGGTTTAAAAGGAAACACTAGTACTCGTTTCATGATCTTTAACCTGTCGCTTATCATTTTTCTGACCGCTAGTTCACGTAATTTTCTATGTGGTTTACTTTTCTCGTTCAGGAGGTTGAGGTATCCGAGTCTCAACTAAAGGCAAAAAGGCTACAAAGATGAAGCCAATGTGCGCATCAAGTGGGGTCATAGTTCTTGATGTACACCTAGATGGAAGCAATGAGGCAATTGCATGTATTTAATTACTATGTACTTGTAGCTTGACGAAAGTGTATTTGATACCAGCACTAGCATCCACGTACCTGTGGCTTAATGAAAGTGTATACGATATTCGTCCTTATTTTCTTCTTTTGGGTTAATTTTGTTTAGTCGATGAGTGATGTCATTTTCTTCCTTTTACTATGTAGCTAAAAGTTTGCCAGGCATGGGGAGGTTTCTTTTGTCTGATAGTGAAACACACATTTTGAACACTTAGCTTTGTTTATATGTGTTAAGGAGTATATTATGGGGTGTTACAGTTATATGAGGAATAATATATTAGGAGTATACATTAGAGATTTGGTGATTGAGAGATATTAGAAATGTAACTGAGAGAATAATTGTGTTTAGTCCCACATTAACTACACAATGAACTTCTTGTTACTGTATTCCTATATGAAGGGGAGTAGTTGTAGCTTCTAAAATATGAATGAGAATCTACAATATCTTACTGTTTAACAATATACATTAAGCGAATAATATTGGCGAAAACAATGGCATATAACTTCTAATCACAATTCTATGTACTTCAATGCGTAGAAGAGCCACCTGATTTATTGATGTTTTCTTGAAGGTCAAAAAATTTTGAAACTCAGTAAGAAGGGAGAAAAAAGAATATTAAAGATTAAACATATCTCTCCTTTGCATATGCCAAAAAACTATTTAGACCATGTAGACCTTAAAATACAGTTGTGGGCAGATCAACCTGTATTTTATACTCATACAATTTAATCTTCCTTTGTTCACAATATCAATAATACTGCATGATGTATGAAGCAGTCAGCAAATTATTAAAGCAAAAAAGTTATACCTGACTTAAATGTAATGTCACAAGACCTAAGTTATCAACTTAGTCAATTTAAGGTAGACTTTTAATGCATGCATATATTTCAGAAAAGGAAAATGCCTTGGGAAGTAACTTCAGCCATATAATCAAACTTGCCAGGTTTCAACTCCTGCATATATAGTAAGAGAAATTGATTTCAGATGTCTATTATAATGCTAATAAGTTATTTTTTGATTAATTCAAAATTAAGTTAGTGATGTACATCCTGTTTCAATATTTCTTACGGGGAAAAAAATACCAGTAACACTCTCAAGAATCAATTTTTAGCGCGGTTTGCAACTACGTAAAATTTGAATAGATTGCAAGTACATGAAATTAGTGCTTCATTATGCGAAAAAAGTTTTAGAACAGCCTGCAAAGTTCATCATCACAAGACATATATTTTAGAAAACAACTAAATTAAAAATCTCCTTTTAGATTAGTAACTGAATATTGATATCTTTCTTTTTCATTTTGCATATATCTTGGAAAAGGTTCTATTCAATTGATAAAAGTGGATTATAGCATAATCTTTTCCTTCAAAATTTCAACTTGATATTCCAAAAACAGGTTTGCAAACTAGAACTATAGCTCTAAAAGCGATTTTCCAGTCCATAGATTAAGATTCCTGATATGAAGGACGTTTTGTTGGGGCCAATCCTCAAATTGTTGGAATAAAGCATTTTACTCAAGGTGCAATGTGAAGACCAATCAAACAAGAGAAAAGACTATGAATTATTCCCAAAAAAGAGAAAAGACAATGGAGAGTAGCACTTTGTTTTGTTCCAACAGAGAGGGAGGTCAGGTGGAAGACTTTATGGCTATGGAAATTTTATGGCCAGTCAAACATGAGAGTAAATATATTTACCTCTAATATTAGAGCCATTATTGAGAACAAAATTATAGCATAAAGACATGGGTTGATTGGAGATTGACCCCCTGCACTGTCACCGAATTACGATGGACCCCATGTAGTTCAATTGTTGTCCCAAAATTGCCAATAGGCCCCCTAATTAAAATTATTTTGACTCTATTCTTCTGACTAGGTCTATTGTCAGGACTCAGGAGAACTACTTTCTGCTCATCTGAGAGTAAAAGAGTCAAAATATATATACTCAGGGTGCTGTAACAATAGAACCAGCGTGTCTATCCGCAATA
>NC_033799.1:12719138-12726628 GCF_001876935.1 Asparagus officinalis | reverse complement strand
AAAGAAGGGGGAATGGGAGGGGCCTTGTGAACATTTGAAAGCAAGCACTCCCTCCATTTTTGCTCATATATTCTCTCTGTGACATTTCACTGTACTTGTTTGTTCCATATCCTCCCACCCTCTTCCAATCTTGTGCCTCTCAAACATACTAATCACCCTTTATTCCCCCTTAACTAATATTCCTTCAAATTGCATCTCTCACTATAAATACCAACCTCCCCTCATCTCCCTCTTCACAGCACACCCCTCCCATCTCTTTCTCTTCAATCAACAACTTACTCTCTCTTCCGAGATGGACTCGTGGACCGCAGAGCAGAACAAGCACTTCGAGCAAGTGCTCGCGGTGTATGATAAGGACACCCCTGACAGATGGCAGAATGTTGCCCGTGAAATTGGAAAATCGGTTGAGGATGTCAAGAGACAGTATAGACTCCTTCAGGAGGACATCAAGTATATTGAGTCTGCCAACTTCCCTTCCTTTGGTGCATGTGCACGTGCACGAGATGAGGAGCAGAGGTACAACATAATCACCAAACAACTTGCACAGCCTTTTTCTTCCTCTTCAGTAACTTATATCATATATGATCATTAGATATTGATAACTAGGTATATGCACTCTTACTTTATTGCAAAAAAAGTTTTTTGACTCTCTCACCCTCTGAGAGAGAGAAATTGTACTCCTATAGATAGACATCGTGAGAGGGGTTCTGTCTGCAATGCTAGAACGGTTGGGGGAGAAATCGGGCCCAATCTAGAGTCGATGAGCCTTAAACAGAAGTTCAGAATCAATTTTAACCCAAAAGCTATAGCTATCAGGTATTGACTCAAACTCCTATTTAAACTACCATGCATTCAGCACATAGCTATCAAACATCCGTAGGAACTTTCACCACTTCACTCATGGTGACAAACCAGACTATATCACTCCTACGAAAGTCCGTGGATTCTCCTGACACCTTTGGGCTTCACATCGAAGATCATCTGCTTTTGTTAATTACTTGGACCATGACCTTAGCTATGATAACATTGTTGGGGGAGAAATCAGGCCCAATCTAGAGTCGATGGGTCTTAAACAGAAGTTAGGAATCGATTTTAACCAAAAAACTATAGCTATCAGATATTGACTCAAACTCTTATTTAAACTCATCACTCTTTCTTATCTTATCCGATGTGGGACTATACTCACATATTAATCACCTCCACAAGAACTTCATGGGTCTATCTGCAATTGGACGATAGTATAGGGGGTCTATCCGCAATTAATCCTATTTCTAACTACCATATGTGCGTGTGTTTGAGCTAAGACCATGTATTATTTCCTTTGCTTGTCACATAACTGAACTCATATACTTTCGAACGTAGCCTTTTATTTTCTCCACTTTCTGGGGTGAATTACACTAAACCCCAAGAACTATTAGCGTTTATTTTCTCCACTTTTTCACATGCTCCGTTTTATACTGTATATCATGATCTTCTAGATTTTGACGTATTGCATTTTCTTTTCTTTTTAACTACCAGGTTGAGGTATCTAAGGATATAATCAAGCAGAAGACAATAAAAGGATGGTAGCTTATGAAGAAGATGCATATAATTAGTAGCGCTTTCAAATGAGGCCTTAGCTTTTCCTTCTATTTCTTTCTCTTGTCACTCGCTCGTAATATATGTATATGGAACTACTTAATCAATGTATTATGGTTGGTTAATCTTAAGATTAAATTAACTCTCTTATATGGTTTCACATCTCTCCTCTCTTTGGATTCTCATAAGTCGTGACTCTCACCTCGACCAATAATATATGGAAAGTTATGATTTATTTCTGGGGTAAATTACACTAAACCCCAAGAACTATTAGCGTTTTGCAGGAAATCCCCTGTAACCCTCAAAATCATACTAAACCCCCAATAACCTTTTGGAATTGCAGAAAAGCTCCAATAATTTTCCACATTTTGCAGAAAAAAGCAATAAATTAGAGAAAAAACAACATAAAAAGGCGTTTTGAAATGTATTGGGGCTTTTCTAAGAAAGTTATTGAGTGTTTAGTATAATTTACAAACATCATACTGTTCACGAACATGTATTAAATGATAAAGGGTTATAACTGAGGAAGTTGCTAGTTAAAGGTTAAATTATGTCTAACGCGGACATATCGCGCACTAAATGCGGTCAATGTCCTCGGAAAGAGAAGCAAAGAAATTGTTGCACTTTAAATATAAAAATCATCATACTTTATGTAGCAAAAATAGTAATTAGTTAGGTAAGTGAGGTTAAAGCAACACTTTATTGTCACAATTAATTGATGTTTCCAGCTGCAAGGTAATTCATCAGATAGAAAAACTAATCAGATAAAGAGAGAACGATTGGTCATCTCTGCATCAAATCAGTTCATATAAAAAACATTAATCCTCTCTGCTTCTTGTTTGACAATGAAAAGAAAACTTTCATGGAATCAATACTTTTCCCAGGAAAATTAAAAAAAAAGAATAAACAATTGCAGCCATTCATCATCAAGCACTAAAGGTTTGATTGAAGAATTAGACTCTTTATTTAAGTCTCTATAGCACATTGGCACGTGCAATGCACGTGTAAAAATATGATGTTATGCAATTTTGTTAGGGAGCTTCTCCATATTGAGAATAATGCTATTGGATTAAGTTTTTTTTGAAAGGAGAGTGTTGCAGATGTGCGCAGCGAAAATTTAGGCATCACCTCCGGTGCGCAAAGTTCACAACAAGATATTAAATCACAACGAAATTCTCGTTTCACAAAGGAAACAAGAACCAAAAGCAAAATATCTCAACAAAGTGAGATATCAGCTCTTCCTCTCATCAGTTCTAGAACTGACTTGTCGAGAGAACCTATAAGCTATTACAAATCACAGCAAAACAAACTATTTTACGTGGTTCGGCAAGTTGCCTACGTCCACGGGGCAAGGAGGGGGGAGATCTACAATTAGAGGGAGAGAATACAATTAGGGTTTACAATCTCTCAATCTAAACCCTCAAACAATCTCTCAAATCCCTCACAATCCCTCTCTCAAAAAGGATGCACAAAACCCTCTTCAAAATAGCCGAAAAAAGCAATCTTCTTTTTCTCCCTCTGCTCTCACGCTGCCAAAAGAGAACACAGGTCTCCGCACCCTTTTTTTTTCTTCTGCTCCTGCACAGATTCTGACGCCGCCTAAACCCCTGCTTGCACACAAAAAACAGCCGCTGCTTCTCCTTTTTTTGTCCTCTGCATGCACTCCTTTTTCTGCATAGCCACCGAAAAATCTCTTTTGCACCAAACCCTAGGAACATACCATGTTTATATTTATAGGTTGATAAACACGATCGTGATAAACGCGTTCGTTGATAATAGGCCCGGTCCCCATGCCTTGTTCCCAATTGAAAACGCGTAAACGCGTCTCGTGAGTGAGGTATGGCCCCCACTCGCGTGCAATTTGCCAGCTCCTTAGCCATTCACGTGGTTCGTGGGCCCCCACATTCATAATTCTCCACCTCGATGAAGTTTTCCCAAAACTATGCCAGCACCAACCAAACCAAATGTCTCACTTGTTGCGTCCAATACGAAGTGAAATAATACACGACAACGGACTCAATTCACAACAGGTCGAGAACCCAAATGAGAATGCGAACACTCTCCAAATATCGGTATCAACTCATCAAATCGGTTGCATCATAAATGACTGCCTACGTATCCTCTTACCTAAGGAATCAAGCATTCACGTAGTTCACCAAATGGCCTCCAAAGGCCTCAACACCGAAGAATGTTCAAAAGCTCCAAACAATGACCAAACTTCACACCTGAAATAACTTTGGTCAACATATCTGCAGGGTTGTCCTTCGTGTGGACCTTCTCCAATATGACGTCTTCATTATCCAAAACGTCACGAATAAAGTAAACTCTGACATCGATGTGCTTCGTGTAGGCGTTAAAAATTACCCATAGGTCCTCAAACACAGTGCAAGACAAGGAAAAGGCGATAAACGTTATTATCCAAGTCAAAGGAATTCATCCAAAATCAGCAAGGCGACGAAGCGTACGCAAAACAAGGAAGCTGGAAGAATAACGAAGCTTGAACAGTGCCGAGTCACCAAATGGTGACTCGCACAGTTCCAAGTTACCAAGAGCTGACTCGCACAGTTCCGAGTCACCAAGAGCTGACTCACGCAGTTCCGAGTCACCAGAAGCTGACTCGCACAGTTCCGAGTCACCAAATGCTGACTCGCACAGTTCCGAGTCACCAGAAGCTGACTCGCACAGTTCCGAGTCACCAGAAGCTGACTCGCATAGTTCCGAGTCACCAGAAGCTGACTCGCACAGTTCCGAGTCACCAGAAGCTGACTCGCACATTTCCGAGTCACCAGGACTCTTGTTGGATACAAAACCTCCCCAAACACGGATTTCGATGATTTTTAAGGATTCTTGAAGCCTAAGGTCTTCTTTCAAGGGGATCAGAGATCTGAGATTAAGAAGGCGAGGTGCTGTCAAATTGACCAGTCAACCACGAATTTCAGAGGAGAATCATCAGAGCTTGGCGAACACTTTCATAAAGAAAGCCCCTTCGAAAGGTTTGTGATTCTTTTCCCTTCTTTCCTCCGGATTAAACTTGGTTTTAATCTCGAGAAGAGCCACAATCTCGCTTGGTCGTGATTGTCGCTTCCGTAATTGTTTCCCTCGTGAAACAAGAGCGTAATTATATTGTCGATCGGCTTTGGTCTGCGGTGGTCCACGGACTAACGCGTCCCCGGCACAGGCAAAGATCCCACGCAAAGCAGCGGGAGATAAACTACTGCTGCGTTTTGTTTGATAAAGTTGTAATCTTTATTTTTCGTTGTAAGAAGATCTTATAAAAAGATCAACTCTCTTTTCAGTTTGAACTTGTAATCGATAAACGGTGTAACAGGTTTGAAAACAATGGAAAAGACAACTTTTGACACAAACAAACTGGCGACCACAGTGGGAGCCGACAGCTTTTCTGCAAAAGCTGTAGTGTCGCAACCAAAGATCGTCATACCGATCAACGAGGAGGTCGAGTACGAGTTCGACCAAGCAAAATATGAAGAGTACTTATCCTCCTCTTCCCGATCATCCTCCCCTCGTAGGAATAGGAGAAACTCCACAAGGAAAGGTCGAGGACATTTGGATTTGAAGGTTCAAAATCAAGAACCTCATCCCGCAGCGGTTCAAAAGACTCCTTGTGAAGCTGAAGCTACCAAGGCCGAACCAACTTTATCCAAGAGGGCGCGTCAAAGACGGCGTCAACGCCTAGCACGCCAATTGGCCAAGGCCTCAGAGCCGGTGGATGGAATCCGCTACGAAGCGGATCTGAAGTCTAGAGGACGCCAACAGGCACAGCAGCGACTTAGCGATTGGTCCAAACCAACGACAAATGAATGGGTCCCCGTTAAGAGGACACGTTCCACTCTTAAAGAACGAACCGAGAAGCGCCACGCTTTACTTGCGCACGCAAGAATCCTGGTACAAGAGGCCAAGAAACTACAAACAAGTACTGCAGACTTTAAACTGACGAAACCACGTCAAATCTGGAGGCCAAAATCCAGAACAAAGCCCGAAAAAACCGAGGCACAGGCTGCTGGCTCGGCCAAGGCCGAGTCACCAAACGCTGGCTCGGCCAAGGCCGAGTCACCAATTGCTGACCCGCGAGCTGGTTCATCTCTGTCTGCAGAAATTTCGCCTCCTGCGACCAGCTTCAAGTCTCCGACAGCTCCTGCTTTTGTTCCGATAACTTCCTCACCTCCTGTAAAACCCCACGGTAACGTGGACTTATCCAGAGTTAAAATGAGCATAATGGATCGTCTCGGCCCTTTGCATAAAAATAAACCCCGCATGATTTGTCAGAATGGGGGTCGGGAGCGAGTCTCCAGTAACTCAAAAATCCCTCATACAGAGAAAGTACCAGTAACCGCTCGCCTTGGGCTACGGGTAGAAGTTCGAGATTCTGTTGAACCCTCACGCGCGCGGAGGCGAGTTTTCAAACGAGCGACTCTTGAAAATAATGACGGAGCGATATATCCTCAAAGAGAGTTTTATTCGTCAGAAGAAGACGATGTTAGAATAAGAGGGTTATGCCAACACAAGATAGGTGGCTCCGATAATAATATCGATGAGCTGTACTATCAGACTGAGGGTATGAGTAAATCTCGGAAGAGAAACTCCCGAGAAAGGGATTCTCGTTATCCTTGTACTAAACTCATCAAGGCAGTGTTAGCAGAATGTAACTGTTCCAAGACTGCCTCGCAAAGGATTTCAGTGTTTGAAAGACTTTCTACAGAAACGGAGAGAAACAAATCAAGACATTTCCGTAAAAGAAAGCCACCCGTTCGGGAACGTGAACTCTCGGAATTCACGATTAATATGGCAGAAAAAGGAAAGTCCACGCGACGCTACAACCCTGAGCCTTTTTCACAAATGTCCAAACGGTTGACTCGGCTGCAAACCGGGGCTATAAGGCCTAAGGATTACAATTACAACAGAATCCAGAGAAGACAGTCCTCAGACGAAGAAGCGTCGGATGCTAACTCAGCGATTGCTTCAGATGCTACTGTATCCAGTACAGGACAGTCTCGAGAGTCATTTATGATCACCACTGAACAGATGGCTCAACTTCTTCAAGAAGCTTTGGCAAAGCAAAAGGAGGACTTTAAAATTGAAATGGAGATGGCTGTACAACGTGTTAAAGATTTACACGCACAACAACTCCAACAGCTGACAAACCAGCACGGTGAATCTAGTCGTCGTCCGACCACTAATCAGATAGATAGCGACTCAGAGGTAGAAGAAAATCTTAACATCGAGACTCCCCGCGAGAACAGGAATACGGAAGGCGTTCTTAACGCTGGGGGTGGTATTAATATCCATCCCCAAAATCGCCAGAAGAGTGAGGTAGGCGAAGATCTTAAGATGAAAGACTTGGAAAGCAAAATCAATGCTTTGATGTCTGCCCAAGAAGTAAAAAAGACTGGCATTCCGTGTCCCTACCCGAGGGAGTGGGACTCCATTCCATACCCACCGAAGTTCAATTTGATCAACTTCACACCATTCGATGGAAGGGGCTCCCCTACCCAACACTTGATTTATTTCAAGTCTCACCTGGGGATCATTTCAGGTAACGAACCTCTGATGGTACGATCGTTCGTAGGAACCCTTCGCGCTGCTGTATTTGATTGGTACCGCCGGCTTAAACCAGGAAGTATCACTACATGGGACGATATGGAAAGCATGTTTCTCGCTAATTTCTTCGACGATGACACGGAGGTGTCAATCGGGACGCTCTTTGAAGAAAAGCAGAAGGATGGAGAACTCGTGGAAAACTTTGTTAAACGCTTCCGGAACAAGGCAATGAACTGCCGAGATCCGGTCACGGAGGAGTTCATACTCCAGACGTGCCATAATAATCTTTCCATAGATGTATTAGAAGCTATGGGAACAGCACCGTCCAAAACGTGGAAGGATCTGAAGGTCCGAGG
>NC_033799.1:12685967-12716075 GCF_001876935.1 Asparagus officinalis | reverse complement strand
AACCGGACAACGGACGCAACGGCGAGCACCCGGCCAAAAACCAAGCCACCTAAGGGTGGCTCGGTGGCCGAGCCACCCCATGGGGTGGCCGAGCCACCCCATGGTGGCTCGGTTGCCGAGCCACCTATGGGTGGCCGGCCACCCATGGGTGGCCATCCTCTGACACGTGCACGCGGGCACAGTAAAGGTGGCCTATAAATAGGAGAGGGGGTTGTTCATTTTAAAAGGTTGGAAATTTTGGAGAGAGGCGAAGCCCTGCTGGATTGGAGACTCGGAACTTAAAAAAGATTGAAACTTTGGGACTTCGGGGACTCACTCCTTCAGATCTGGTGCTCGGCGATCATCAACGTCAAATAAGGCAGGTGTTCGAGAGGACCGGATCTCAGATCTACGCAGACGTACTCCGGATCTAAGCTTGGTCTTAGATCCCGAGACTTGGACGATTGTTTCCTTGGTGAAACAATCCTCCCCGGCTATTATTTCCTTGGTGAAATAATACCCGTTGTACTGCGTAGATCCGACCGGATCTAGATCGCGCGGTGGTCCACGGCAAACAACCCCGGCGCAGGCAAAGAACCCACCAAGCGAGCGACCGCAAAACAGGAGCTCGCGATTCGTTCGACACAAAAGGAGAAAAGTTGTAATCTTTGTTTATTTTTATTTGATTTTCGTTGTAACCGGATCTTATAAAAAGACCGGATCTTTTGTAACTCAAAAAGTTGTAACTCAAGATGACAATGGAATCAATAACAAAGAAACCTACGATTTTCCCCGCGAACAATCTGGCGACCACAGTGGGAGCCACCGATCTCGCCGACGAGATCGGAGCGTCACAGCCGCGGATCTCAATCCAGGTCGTGGAGGAGGTCGAATACGAGTTCGATCAGACCAAGTTCGAGGAGTACCTTTCATCCTCGTCCAGATCTACCTCCCCCCGCAAGTCCAAGAAGTCCAAGTTCTCCTCCAGGAGAAAGGTTCGTTGGTATGAAGAAGTCGAAGCCACCAACGAAGATCTCGCCCCGTTTGATGCCAAAGTCGCATCAGGTGAGATTCCTCCAGTTTCCAACCAGGTCAGATCTGCTCTGGCCAACGGAGAAAAGTTCGTTGGTACGAAGAAGTTGAAGCTACCAACGAAGATCTCGCCCCGTTTGATGCCAAAGTCGCATCGGGTGAGATTCCTCCGATTCCCAACCAAGGCAGATCTACTCTGGCCAACCTTTCTGCCGCAGAGGGCGTGGTGACTCTCTCGAAGAGAGCCCGCCAAAGGCAACGTCAACGCCTTGCGAAACGATTCGCAAAGGCCATGGAGTCAGTTGACGGGATCCGCTACAACGTGGATCTGAAGAACAAAAGAGGCAAGCAGCCTCGACAATCAACGAATGGTGGTTCCTCCAAGCCGCCAACAATGGAATGGGTCCGTGTCAAACGGAATCGTTCGACGCTGGAAGAACGCATCCGCAAACGCCGCGCACTATCAGCGCAGGCGCGGGCTCAAGCTGAAGAAGCCCGTAGAAAGCTGTAGAAAGAGGTAGCTAAGAAGCCGCCACCAACTCGCAAAGTTTGGAGGCCGAAGTCTGAAGCGGCGGTTCAGACCAAAAAGCAGCAACTGCAGCCCCTGACAGTTCAACCTCCGGCGAATCAATCCAGACCACTGGTAATTTCTGTAACTGTTCTGGGAGATCCCACAAGACCATCCCAGAGGAGGAAGTCAGTTTTGGAGCGCCTCGGTCCGCTTCCCAAAGAACGAGGCAAAGCTCCAGTTCAAGAACGGTTGGGGCCAATGAAAAAGTCCCAAACAACTCAACATGCTGGGGGTTGCCGCAACCCTCAACATTTGGAGAAAATCAAGGCAGCTGCGCTCACCAACTTGCGCATCGAAGTCCAAGAGCACGCTGAAGACTCGCGCCCACAAAGGCACGTTTCGAGACATGTAACTGTTGAAAACCCAAAGAAGGTAATCCAACCTCAGATGGAAACATTATCATCTGATAGTGATAGTGTTATACCTGAGAAGTCATGCCCGCACACGATAGGTTACTCCGACTGTCAAAATGACGAGTTGTACTATCGTGCTGGGGGTACGAATAGAACAAGGAAGAGGAGTCCCCGAGAACAGGAAACTCAATGCCCCTGTTCCAAACTCATTCGGGCAGTATTGTCTGAATGCAACTGCATTAAGGCAGTCCCCGAAAGAGTTTCATTTGAAAGACTCAGTGCGGAGACGCCAAAACCAAGGCCTAGGCGTTCCCAACGAAGAAGAAGGATGGTTGAAGATGGAGAATTTCCGAGGGTCACCACCAATATGACCAGCAAGGGGACATCGGCACGGGATGATTTCGAGTCGATTCTGGAAGCATCCCGGCATCTAACCCGTCTGCAGTCTGGAGCAATAGCACGAGGAACTTATGGTAGGGTTCGGACAAGAGTACCTTCAGAAGGTGAAGAGTCGGATACCTGCTCCGCAGTCGCATCAGATAATACAGTGTCCAGTGAGGGGGAACCCCGCGAGTCACTGATGATAAGCGCGGAACAAGTGGCCAAGATGCTCGAAGATGCCATAACACAAAAAGTTGTTAATTAAGAGTGCAATGGAATCAATGATGAAAGCAACGATTTTTCCGGCGAACACCCCCGACGGGAAGTTCCTGGAGAATACTGTATACAATATTCTTAAGGATAACCAGGCGACCTCCGATAAGTATACAAGGATAAACTAACTTTCAGAACTCCCAAGAGTATATGAGTATAAACTGGTCCTCTCTGCTTCAAATGCATGACTTTTGGTCAACGTCTGTCAAGGTGTCACCAGATGGGAATTCCCCAACAACGAGGGTCAACTCAACGTCAAATCAACGACGCCGTTTAGTTTCAAGATTTCAACAGCGGTCAGACGATAAACGCAGAGCCGTAAAAACTTCATCTATTCGACAGAACTCTGAATAGATTGAGGGCTGAAGGAGTCAAGAAATGAAACCCATGACAGGTCCTTCTGCAAATATAGCCTATCATATCCAAAGTATTTCAGGCTCCTCTATAAAAGAAACGAGACTGAAACACTTTGGAGGGGGTATCTGTAGGCGTTAAAAATTGCCCATAGGTCCTCAAACACAGTGCAAGACAAGGAAAAGACGATAAACGTTATTATCCAAGTCAAAGGAATTCATCCAAAATCAGCAAGGCGACGAAGCGTACGCAAAACAAGGAAGCTGGAAGAATAACGAAGCTTGAACAGTGCCGAGTCACCAAATGGTGACTCGCACAGTTCCAAGTTACCAAGAGCTGACTCGCATAGTTCCGAGTCACCAAGAGCTGACTCACGCAGTTCCGAGTCACCAAGAGCTGACTCGCACAGTTCCAAGTCACCAGAAGCTGACTCGCACAGTTCCGAGTCACCAAATACTGACTCGCACAGTTCCGAGTTACCAGAAGCTGACTCGCATAGTTCCGAGTCACCAGAAGCTGACTCGCATAGTTCCAAGTCACCAGAAGCTGACTCGCACAGTTCCGAGTCACCAGAAGCTGACTCACACATTTCCGAGTCACCAGGACTCTTGTTGCACAGTCCCGAGTCACCAGGACTCTTGTTGGATACAAAACCTCCCCAAACACGGATTTCAATGATTTTTAAGGATTCTTTCGTCCCAAAACCTCTCCAACTGCTCTGAGGTTATCCATAAACACGTTTAGACAGTTATAAACCGCAGATAACGTTTAAACATCAATTCCTACTAGGAGACACATCTCAAAAAGCCTATAAATAGAAGCCTAAGGTCTTCTTTCAAGGGGATCGGAGATCTGAGATTAAGAAGGCGAGGTGCTGTCAAATTGACCAGTCAACCACGAATTTCAGAGGAGAATCATCAGAGCTTGGCGAACACTTTCATAAAGAAAGCCCCTTCGAAAGGTTTGTGATTCTCTTCCCTTCTTTCCTCCGGATTAAACTTGGTTTTAATCTCGAGAAGAGCCACAATCTCGCTTGGTCGTGATTGTCGCTTAACTTGTAATCGATAAACGGTGTAACATGTTTGAAAACAATGGAAAAGGCAACTTTTGACACAAACACTTCGTGCACGCATGATAAACATGGTTCTTCTCCAAATAGATAGTTGACATGCTATCACAATATACCCGAAGGGTCTCCTGTGCAATCCCCAAGTTCTCTAATAATCCACGCAACCACAAAGCCTCCTTAACAGCTTCAGTCACTGCCATATATTCCGCCTCTGAAGTAGAGAGAGCCACTGTGGACTAAAGTGTACATCTCCAACATACTGGTGCTCATGCCAATGTAAACACATATCCTGAAGTAGACCGATGCTTGTCAACGTCCCCCGCATTATCTGAATCCACGTAATCAATACAATCTTGCCCTGTCTTTACATTCTTCTGAAAAATCAATCCAACATCCATGGTACCTTTGATATACCGTAAAATCCACTTCACAGCCTCCTAATAACCCTTCCCGGGGTCGTGCATGTACCTCGATACCATGCTCACAGCTTGTGACAAATCTGGCCTCGTACACATCATAACATACATTAAGCTACCTACTGCACTGTAGGCAATAAAAATTGCATTTAATCCTTATCAGAGAAGTTCAGAACAAAACTGCTAAAACCTCGCCCGAAATAGCAGAAAAAGGGGAAAACGCGGATATCTCCCAAACCGTAAGGAATTTGGCGAAACGGAGGAAGCTAACCAAAGCCTTTGGCTTGGTTCGGATGGCTTCATCTCGTCGAGATAGGTGATTTTCATATATAATTCGTCCAATTCCGACTTACGGTTTGAAAGTTACGGCCTATTCTTCGATCCATGCTATAGAGCTCGCCTAACGGCTTAAGGATCACCTGCAGACCCAGGTTCGTTTGCAGTCCCCAGCTTCGCCTGCAGTTGCAAATCCGCCTGCATACCCAAGTCTGCCTGCAGTCGCAAATCCGCCTGTAGATCCAAGTCTGCCTACAGTCTCAAATCCGCCTGCAGACCCCAAGTCTGCCTGCAATCCCCAGCTCTGCCTGCAGTCCCAAATCCGCCTGCAGACCCCAAGTCTGCCTGCAATCCCCAGCTCTGCCTGCAGTCCCAAGCTCGCGAGGACAAACCTCCCTTATTTTCCGTGATGTGAGGGTAGGGGGGCACAATACTCCAGGCCCGTCAGAGGGCCGTCCACAGTACGAATGAGCGGACAGGCGCCGAAACCGCCTGCACCCTCATAAATGCGGCTCACCTCAGTTGTCCAGGCGAAGGGACGAGAGCCGCCAACGCTCGGTGGTTGGTCAGATCCACGCAAGCATCTGACAGCCGTTGTCACGCATACGAGGAGGGGCTTTCCCACTCCTATGTAGCGTGATGCAGAGCACAGCTCTTCGAATGACCATTGACGGTACGAATGAACAGCAGGACGTCTCCGAACAACGTGTGGTCACATCCCATAATTCAAGGAGTAGTCAAGCTGTCTCCCTCACATGGTCAAATCCCATGAATCAAGGGATGGCCCATGCCATCCCTTGCCTATTAAAACCCCATCTTCAGCCAGCATGAAGAGGGGATTGGCTGTTGCATATTCTGCTGGCTAATCTCCCAAAGGTTGAACCTGGACCTTTGCCAAAGGCTCCCTCATTTGAGAGCAGAAGCTCCGGCAGCAACTTCGATCGGATCGTCCAAGGGAAGCAGACTCGACACGAGCACCGAGCGAGGCGTCCTATCGCCACCGAGGAACCCACGTTAAACAAGGAGGGCATTCCCCCTGCTTCTGTTGTAAACATTTGATTTATTAGTTTATAATAAGCCTTCTTATCAATACAAACGAAGTTTCCTATTTTCGGGAGATCAAAATTTACACATACATGCACTGGCATAGGGGACCTTCGACATATAATCTCTGTCCTCAACTGAAACAGGCGACATAATAGCTGAAAGCTTGTGTTGGCCTTCTTGTTTTGATGATGTTTAACAAACAATTTATTACTAATGTTGTTTGTCTAGTGTTTGTGAATTCCTATGTTTTGTAGACAAACAACGTTGTTGGAGGATGGATGGAATATAGCTTCAACGATCATATATTCTTTTTGTCCCCTTTTTGATGTTGTCAAAGGGGGAGAAATATTGTGAGTATACAATTCCTTGTTTATATGCATGTGTATTATCTTGTATATGTTCATTTCCTTCATGCATATATTCCTTTTTGTAAATTGTTTGTCATCATCAAAAAGGGGGAGATTGTTGGCCTTCTTGTTTTGATGATGTTTAACAAACAATTTATTACTAATGTTGTTTGTCTAGTGTTTGTACATTCTTATATATTGTAGACAAACAACGTAGTTGGAGGATGGATGGAATAGAGCTTCAACGATCATATCCAAAGGAGGTTGGCGGAATGTCGGTGAAGCCTTGCTATTCAAAGTTCAAGATCCAAGTTAAAGCTTCATCCGCGAGATTACCTAGAAGAGCTTATTGAAGATCAAGATCTAGCTTGGGTAATTTAGTTTAGGATTTATATTATGTGTGTTATATACTCTAAGCTCAATTATCTATACACACACATTTATTGGTTTCTTCGTATATATATATATATATAGTCATATATATATGTATAAGTTTTGGTTTCTATGCATATATATAGTTATATATATACATACATATGTTTTGAGTTTTTATGGTTATATATATGAAATTCTATATTTCATATTTTCTATTATGTTTTTGAAAACATTGCATAGAATATGCAATTTTGTGAAAATATTATATTCTTAGTTTATAGACTTCAATATCAGTTTATACATGTTTTACTAAGTCTACAAAAACATTTCACAAAGTTTCAAAAGTTGGTTTATGTCAAAACATCAAAATTCAAGTATCTCATATTTTCATGTTTTGGACTAGTTTGTAAAATAATGATATTTTTCATTTGGGAAGTCTTTTTTGATAACCAGTTATTGTAGCATGTTTATTATCATGTCTACAATCATTCCCCAAAGTTTTATATTTTTTGGAATTTATTTGATATTTTTAAACAGGGTTTTAAAATCAGCTCTTAAACCGATTTTTCTAGAATGTCAGTTTTCGGTCGACCGGTACGGTCGACCGGTCAATTGACCATTCATCAGTATTTTTGATAACGGTCGACGGTCGACCGGTCCGGTCGACCGAGAGCTCAAATCGGTCGACCGACAGAATTTCCGGTCGACCGACGATGGTCCAGAACGTTTTCTTCGTGTTTTTGCTTTCATCGGTCGACCGACGGAATTTTCGGTCGACCGACAAAAGAGCCATTGGCTCCTAACAGCTATTTCTGAGCTGATCTGTCTGGGGCTTTTCTGTCTTTCTCTTGGGGGTTTTTGGCTGAGTTTTGAGAGGGTATAAATACCAATTGCTGATCTCTTTTCAAACCATCTAAGAAGTTTTTAAATAAGTTTTAAACAAGGGTTTAAGTGTGTTTAAGGGTTTGTTTTTGTTTGTGAAGAAGTTTTCACAAGTGGAGGAGATCATCTTCTTGTTTGGGCTCCAATCTCCATCTCTCCATCTTGTCTTCCATTGAGAAGTTTTCTAAACTCTACTCTAGCTTTCATTTGTTATTTGTTAATTATCAATTCTATTAAAGCTAGTTCTATATTGAGTTTAGATTTGATTTCACTCATTGTTACACACACCCACTTTGAGCTTATTGTATTTGCATTCATAATATATTAGGATTGTGAGAGTTGTAGCATTGAGTGTGAGATTTTATTGTGTTCTCATCCATATTAGAGAACAATTTATATTTGTTACATTGTGAGATTGTTAGGTTTTCGGTGAGCTAGAAACCGAGTGTGGTGTGAAAGTTTTCGGTGAACTAGAAAACCGATTGTGAGGAGTGACGTTGATCGGTGAGCGTTGAAAACCGATACTGTGAGGTGTAAACGTTGTTCGGGTGAACGTAGAAAACCCGGTTGTGATAGTGGAATTCTCCCCGGGAGTGGGGAGCGGAGACGTAGGACGGAAGGTCCGAACTCCGTGATCATATCGTGTGTTTGTGATTGCATTGGCGTTCTTATTCTTGTTTTCATATCTTATATCGCCTTTGTGTATTGCTCATCATATTACCCTATCACTTGTGTAGATTATTTATTTTACCCTTGTGTTGTTTATATATCCTTGCATATATACATATTCATCATATAGGATATATCTCTTTGTTGTTCATATTACTTATCCTAGCTCATATACATTGTTGTATTTCATACTTGCTAGGATAACTTGTTAATAAGTTTTAATTGGCATTTAATCGGATTAGATTAGCATAAGACCCTAATCACCCCCCCCTAGGGTCTAACAGCTTGAAGTGGAAAGCCAATGGAGTGCTAACTGCTTTTGCATTACCATCAAAGCTGAATTTCTTTAACATCTTCTGCAAATAGCTTTTCTGTGTAAGATTCAATCTCCCCTTCATCATGTCTCTCTCGATCTCCATATCCAATATCTTCTTCACCTCTCCAAGATCCTTCATCTTGAACTCGGATGACAGCTCCTCTTTCAACTTTCGAATAGCCAATAATTCCTGGAAGTAATAAGCATATCGTCAACATATAAAAGCAAATATATGTGCTCACCATCCTGTAGCTTAATTCCTGGAAGTAATAAGCATATCGTCAACATATAAAAGCAAATATATGTGCTCACCATCCTGTAGCTTGTGCATGTAAACACATGAGTCATATGGGCTCCTTGTGTACCCCTGGTCAATCATGAAGCCATTGAATCTCTTGTACCATTGTCGCGACGATTGCTTTAATCCATAAAGAGACTTCTTCAGCTTGCAAACCAAATCTTCTTTTCCTGCAGCTTTAAACCTTATAGGTTGTGTCATGTAGATCTCCTCTTCTAAATCTCCATGTAGAGAGGCTGTCTAACATCCATCTGGACCAAATCCAAATCCAGTTATGCCACTAATGCCAACAGAATCCTAATCGACGAATGCTTTACAACATGTGAGAATACCCCGTTGTAATCAACGCCCTCAAGCTGTGCTTAACCATTGGCAACCAATTTGGCTTTGTACCAAATGTCTCCAATAGAAGATCTCTCTTTCTTTGTATACACCCACTTGCATCCAATAACCTTCTTACCCTTAGGTAGCTTTACAAGTTCCCAAGTGTCGTTCTTCTGAAGAGATCACATCTCATCCTCCATAGCTTCCCTCCACCTGATCGAATTAGGGCTAGACTCTGCCTCCCTGAATATGGATGGAACCATATCATCAACGACCTCCACTGATAATGCATATGCGACCATGACATCCTTATACCTAGCTGGCAGACGAATCATCCTTCCAGGTCTATTCGCTGTAATAAACTCCTGAACATGACCCTGTTCCTGAGTCTCACAATTCACTGTATCCTCTATCTGCTCGGCTGTCATCTCATTTCCTCCTAGTGTTACCTCTATAGGAACCTCGATGGATATAATGCTCTCTGGAGTGAGTAGAGTCACATCATCCTCCACCTACTATGATATCTCCCGAATCTGGTTTTTCTCCACCTGCTGAGAAACTTGAGGTTTCATCATGTACGCCTCGTCAAATGTGACATCCATGCTAATAACTATCTTTTTGTCCTGTGGATCCTATAACTTGAAGCCTTTAACTCCATCTTTAAATCCCACAAAGACTGATTTCCTCATCCTCGGATTCAATTTACCACCACTGATATGGTAATAAGCCGGACACCCAAATATCCGAAGCAACTCATAGTCACTAGCTACCGAACCAGACCAATGCTCCAACGGAGTCCTCTCTCTGTATTGCAGTGCGCGGCAACCTATCCACGAGATGGCTCGCATAAACTAACGCCTCGGCCCAAAAGGATCTAGGCAATCCACTCTGCATCATCATACATTGCACCTTCTCCGGCAAGGTACGGTTTAATATTTCAGCCACCCCGTTCTGTTGTGGTGTCTCTCAAACTGTGAAGTATCGTCTAATACTATGATCCCGGCAAAACTGCAGAAATGGATCACTTTTATACTCTCCACCGTTATTTGAACGTAGATTCTTTACCTTTTTACCTGTCTGCAGCTCCACTTTCTTTTTCCACTCCACAAAAATATTCAGGACCTCATGTTTATGCTTTATACGGTATATGCAATTCCTCCTGCAATAATCATCAATAAAAGTGACAAAATAGTTAGCCCCACCAAGTGATATATGCTTGAAATGACCCCAAACATCTGTGTAAATGTAGTCCAATATACCTTGGGTATTGTGAATAGCGGTACCAAAATTTACTCTCGTCTTCTTCTCAAGTACATAGTGCTCATACAGCTCCATCTTTTAGGTCTTCGTACCTTTCAATAGCCCATGTTTCGCCAATGACCGCATGGACTTATCTCCTGTGTATCCTAGTCTCATGTGTCATAATATAGTAGTGTCTTCCTCTGTAGTGATAGAAGCTGCTAGACCCTTGTAACTGTCTTGCCCTTTAAGTAGCATAGGAAGTTTTCCCTGACTCCTCGCATCATCACTATAGAACCCTTCGTGACCTTCATTGTAGCATCTTCTAAGGTCACCTGATAACCAGCTGCCTTCAAATTACCAAGAGAAATGATGTTCTTCGTCAACTGCGGCACGAACCTCACTTCTTTCAATTCCCTCGCCACTCTGTCATGCATCCTAATCCGGACTGAACCAATACCACCAATAGTGCATACGTGGTCTTTTCCCATAAGCACGACATCCTCTCTTTCCAGCTCTTCAAAGCTAGAGAACCAATCCCTCCTAGGCATATATGATATGTGGCTCCTGAATCCAATATCCGCTCCGTGGAGTCGGCATAGAAAACCGACGGCAGTGCAGGATATGAATAGCTCGAAGAATCTGGCTCTGAATGTTCATCAATAGCTTTTGTAACATTCACTTTTGAAGCTTGTACAGCTTTTCCCTTATTCTTCCAGGTTTTTTCCTTCAACTTTGGGCAGTTGATCTTCCAATATCTCTCTTCTTTACAAAAGTGACATTGATTCCTACCAATACTCTTATGTCCACCTCTATTCTTTGATTTTGAACGGTTAAACTGACGACGGTTTGGATCATGGACTCAAACTGCTAATGCATCTCCCGATGCCTTCTCGAAGGGTTCACAATCACTTTTCCTCAACATTCACCAAAACTGAGGTCATCTCCTTATAGCAAACAGTAGTTCTTCCATTAATCATAGTGAGAACGAACGTACCGTAATTATTCTCGGGCAACGAACACAAAAGTAACATCACATTGTCTCCATCCTCAACCATGATATCCACATTGGTCATATCTGAAAGTAGCTTCGTGAAATTATTAACATGCTTCCTGATGGAAACTCTCCTCTTCATCTTGAATTGGTAAAACATCTTCTTCAAGTGAAGCCGATTCTCAATGCTCTTAGTAAGATACTTCTTATTGAGTATTTCCCATATTCTCTTCGCTGACGTCTTGTTCATCATGTCATAAATAAGATGAGTGCAAGATCATTATATTTATGATGAATATTTTGTGATATTTTGTGATTCCCATATTCTCACTTCTTATTGAGTATTACTGGTTTCATATGATTTTTCATATCAAACAAGTATTTATGATGAATTCAGTTATTTACTAGTTTAATATGTTATTTTCACATTTTTTGGGAAGATTACCACTCATAACAGTCACAATTAAATTTATCTTTAATGAGAGATAAACTTACCATGGTGACTATATATATTTTTCCTACAAACACAAGAAAAGTAGAAAATGTCTAATCAACCAAAGTTTTCTCATTTTTAGATACCAACCAAACAAAGGAAAAGCATGTAAATTGGTTTTCCACCTTGTTATATGTGTAAACCAAACACTAACAATCTATTTCTTGGAAAACTTTGAAAAACCCAAAGGTTGGGTTTCTTACATGAAATGATGTTTCCCAATAAAATAGGAAACGAACCAAGCAGCCTCTAACACCATCATGTTCCTTTTTAGTGTATTTTGCATGAATACCCCCAAACACATCACATTTGTAAATTTACCCTCCAAATAGATATTTGCTACTTTTCTTCCTGAATCTCCCATATAAACCACTACAATTAATTAAATTAAATAGCAATATATTGGTGATAATGAAAATTGAGAGGAAAGATTAGATGAGAAAACAAACCAATTAGAAGTTTTGAATCAAACTATCATGTTTTGTTTCGAGTTGATTAGGTATATCAAAATGTATAACACTTATCTATACTACTATATAAAAAACCAGTGAGGGTACCAAAAATTTTGAATGAAACGGTCCTTCACAATAGAGAAGAGAGGAATATATTTGTAAATTCATGGGTCAAAGACTCAAAGTGAGCAAACATTTCTTTCATTTCTTTTCATTATTTATTACTAAAATATTCTAAATTTTGATATAGCACTAGGATTTGGCTGACATAATTGAAATTATAATTTGCAAGAGAGACTTTTTTCTCTCTCTTCTCTTCATTTCATTTCTTATTATTTCTGCTATGAACGTGGGGGCCCATGAACCACGTGAATGGCTAAGGAGCTGGCAAATTACATGCGAGTAGGGGCCATACCTTACGCATGAGACACGTTTACGCATTTTCAATTGGGAACGAGGCGTGGGGACCGGGCCTTTTATCAACGAACGCGTTTATCACAAATGTGTTTATCAACCTATAAATAGGAACAAGGTATGTTCCTAGGGTTTGGTGCAAAAGAGATTTTTCGATGGCTGTGCAGAAAAAAGAGTGCAGGCAGAGGACAAAAAAAGAGAAGCAGCGGCTGTTTTTCGTGTGCAAGCAGGGGTTTAGGCGGTGTCAGAATCCGTGCATGAGCAGAAGAAAAAAAAGGGTGCGGAGACCTGTGTTCTCTTTTGGCAGCATGAGAGCAGAGGGAGAAAAAGCAGATTGCTTTTTTCGGTTGTTTTGAAGAGGGTTTTGTGCATCCTTTTTGAGAGAGAGATCGTGAGGGATTTGAGAGATTGTTTGAGGGTTTAGGTTGAGAGATTGTAAACCTTAGTTGTATTCTCTCCCTCTAATTATAGATCTCCCCCTCCTTACCCCGTGGACGTAGGCAACTTGCCGAACCACGTAAAATAGTTTGTTTTGCTGTGATTTATAATAGCTTGTAGGTTTATTGATCTTGTCATAAATAAGATGAGAATCACGTCCGCAGTTCCAAGGTCCTTTATACTGAACTGTGTCGACAGAAATTTCTTGGTAGATGTTACTATCTCCAAATCACTCCCGATGATGAGCATATCATCCACATAGAGGCAGATGACCACCACCTTTCTTTCAGCGACCTTGATGTATAGGCACTTGTCAGATTCACTGACTTGATACCCATTGTTGCGAACAACCCCATCAAATTTCTCATGCCAGAGTTTTGGTGCCTGCTTAAGTCCATATAATGACTTAACAAGTTTACAAACCTTACCAGCTGGAGCATCAAGTCCTTCTGGTTTCTCCATGTAGATCTCTTCTGTGAGATCTCCATTGAGAAAGGCAGTCTTCACATCCATCTGATGTATGACGAACCTTTTAATCGCCGCCCATGCGATAAGCACTCTGATGGTAGTAATCCTGCAAACTGGTGCATAAATATCAAAGAAGTCTATACCTTCCTTCTGAGAGAATCCTTTTGCCACCAGTCTTGCTTTGTACTTTTCAATAGTACCATCAGGACGGAGCTTCTTCTTGAAGATCCACTTGCAACTGATAGGCCTTGCACCTTCAGGTACATCCACCAGCTCCCAAGTGTGATTTTGGATCAATGAATCCATCTCATCATCTATAGCTTCTTTTCACAGAAGAACGTCTGTTGAATGCATTGCTTCTTGAAAAGTCCGTGGATCTCCTTCCACATTATAGGTGATGAAGTCATCTCCAAAATCTTTTTGTCTTCTGACGCGTTTGGAAGATGGTTCGATAACTCCTTCATCATTGACTGGCTCCTCTTGTGCATTTGATGTACTAGTATTCTCTGCTACATCTTTGAGCAATAAGCCTTTATGTTTGATAAACTTATCCTCAAAGAATTCTGTATCCCGAGCTTCAATGATGAAGTTGGTTCCAAGGTCCAGGAACCTGCACGCATTGCTATCTCCAAAAGTAATGTTAGCAAAGTCCCCTAGCTTGATCATCCCCGATGATGAGTGCAAGATCATTATAATGCACCAAGGTTTATTGACGCACTCCCTACGCTTAGCAGTAGCAATTCTCTTGTCCTGAAAAAGATGCGGTGCATAACGTTCTCCCACTTAAATGTAGTGTTAAACATATTATTGATATGTGTAGAAGCCATATTATAAGCAATTCTCTTAAACCTTTTGTTAGGTTTGTAATTTGGTCTAATTTACAAAAAAATTAGAACAAATTCGAGAGTTCTAATTTATAAGGTTATAAAAATTAGAGAAAATTAGACCAACTTTTTGTAATTTACAAAATTTACAAAAATTATAACTCTGACTACACACTGACAAAAATTAGAACTTTAAAAAAATTTCATCATTTCATAAGAACATGAAGAAATTCAGAAGGGGGTAACCGCGTAATCCAAATTTCATCACAATAGTTCTAAAAAATACAGAAATTATACCATAGATTGCTAATTTTGTACAAATCTAGCAAGAAGAACAAAGTTTTTCCAAGAAAGGCGCTGCCTTTTTTGCAAGATCCAGTAAAAAATACAAACATGAGGAATCGAGGCTTGATAAATCACAAATCAAGCATAAAATCAACATCACAATAAACCCACAGCCATCAAAGAGGAGCTGAGGCGCGAAGAGTGAATAAAAAACAAGGGAAAGCAATGATAACCCTAGCCATTAATAAGTTTTCCCCAAATAAGCTGCAAATTTGATAATAGTACAGAATTTATGTGATTTTCACCACTTTTTCTTGTTTTGAAAGGAAATAAGGGAAAGGCGAAGAGCTAAATCAGAGGGGTTTTCTGTGGGTGGATAGGCAAAGAGGGGAAGTGAATCGATGTGGTATTTTAAAAAAATAGAAAATTGCTTAGAGCAAGCAATTTTCAAAAAGTTATGGGTCATAGCATGCAGTACACCAGTCCGTTACTAGGCAATGAGTTGCACTTTGGCAAAATGTGAACACCATAAAATTTTAACAAACACCTTGTTAAGTATGGGGATTATGATAAAACATCCCCCACTCCTAAGCTTTTAGATATAATCTAAGGGGTTTTCTAATATTTTAAAAGTTAAGGAGGTTTCTAATAATCATCTATGAACCATAGTAGATTGTAGAGATGACTTCAAAAAGATAATATATATTCAAACGACTTAATCAAAGAAAATTCAACCCAACTAGAATTTATTAGCATTCACACAAGCTTAAAGTACGCTCCAAAATAATGGGGTATCTTAACAGATATTGTATAACCTGGTCCTGAACCAATATTATATGACCTAGTCAGTATAAATGACTTAATCAAGAACAAATTTTATATAATTTTTGTTTTTTTCCACCTAAATGTCTTATTCAAATAATTATTAATTTTAAAAATAAACATTGCATGTGTCAACTTACCTTTTCTACAATAAACAAATAACTATAACAAATCTTACCCTTTGCAATTCGAAACATCAATAAATAAGTATGCCATCATTTCTCTCAATTAATCTAATTATCGATGAGTGATCAATCGCTTCACATTTGCTTGCCTTACGACTGGTCTTAAAAATTAAAATTTAATCTAAATTATTAATCTGTTTGTAAATATTTTTCATGGATTATAAATCATGAATTATCAAACAAGAAACTTATGTTCTTTTATTACACTGCTTAATTAATAAAAGTGAAAATTTCTTGGAGCAAGCAATTTTCAAAAAGTTATGCACTCTTTCCACCCCAACTAGAGTCAAACCCATTTAAACTCTTTGACCCAACTTTCCATGCTAAAACACCCCTAGCCTAACATTGTATAAAGTCCATATATTGTATTTTAAAGTATTGCCCAGCTTACCCTTTTGTACCCTTTTTGTGAAGTGATAATTTTTTGTCTCATTAGACAGCCCCTCATTAGATCGTACAATAAGAAGTGATGGATTCAAGAGAAGAGAGAAGAATGATATTAATGGCTGTGAGAGATTTATTGGAGGGAAAGGAAAAATTGGAGGGAAACATTCAAAGTTCCCTCCAAATAATGTCTCATGTCAAGGTAATATCTTCTTCCCTCTTTAGATCTACTCAACAACCTTCAACAACTTTCAACAACTTTCAACAACCAAAATGCTCTTAACTCTTTCCTCTTAACTTCTCCAACAACCAAAATGGAAGAATCTTTAACATGTGTGATTTCGCTAAACACCAATGCAACCCTCATTAAAGTCAATTATGCAACAACTTTAGCTGAATTGAAGATGCATGCTGTGGAGAATTTAAAAGTACGAGTATGAAAGTTGTTGATAAGTTACTCTCTCCAGAAGTTTCCCAATGTCTCGTTTGAGCTTGTAAAAGATGAAGATATTCTCAACATGATAGATTATCATCATTTAATGGGGGTAAATATGATAACCATGACTATTACTGAAAGAGATGAAGGATTTGCGCATGCCACAGGGACAAAAATAGGGACTGAATTAGAGTTTAAGTAAGTATTCAAAAGATCCTTTTTAGGTTCTGTATACACGTTATAAGGGGAACTGTGATACTTACATCTTATATGTGAACTGTAGACATTACAGTGATATATCGACTTTATTTGTGACATATACAAGTTAAGAATTATTTGTAATTGCCACACGCGACTTATATGTATGTTATATTCAATTTGCAGTCTTCCTACTGTAAACTCACAGTCATCAGAGCATATCCGGGAATCAGAGAGGATCCCAAATGACAATCCTCAAGGAGAGCATGAGTGGATGATGGATGACATAGTAAGTGACTCGACAGGAATCTCTGCATGGTGGCACAAGGCAATTACTGGAAAAGTGCGGCAATTTGAAAGCGTGAAAGAAGTTAGAATTGCTCTTATATACTACTCTATAGCTAAAAAGTTCTCTTTCAAATATGTTAACAATGAGCCAAAACGCATTCATGTTATTTACATGTTTAGAACAGAAACAAAATGCTCGTGGGTGCTTTACGCTTCACCATTGAGCCATGTGTCGACTTTTGCTATAACAAATTTTGTTCCTTAACATATTTGTGGATAACATAACATCATAGCTGGTCACTCTAGAGCATCGAGAAGATGGATTGCGGCTATGCTACAATTAATTATGAAGAGGCGTCCATATATCACCCCAACTGACATTAGAAAGGAATTACGCTCTCAATATGGTTTAAAAGTTAATTATTCTAAAGCTTGGCGTGTTAAAGAGACAGCAAAAGACCAAATATTTGGTTGCGCAAGGCATTCATATAGTTTACTACCCTGGTTAGTCCATTAATTTGTTAACCTTAATTATCGGAGCGAAGACGACGACGAGCTTCCTTCTTCTGGCCATAGGGGGCGACAACGAAGCAAAAACGACTAGGGGGCAACAGATCGAAGCTGTAGGGGTTCTCTTCGGCAGTCGGGGTTCTCGTCGGCGATGGTGGAGGAGCGAGATTTTGAGAGCAAGAGGATGATGGGAAAATTAGTTACAGAGTGTTTTCGAAGATCGTGCTCAGAAGGGAGATTTTTAGAGCTGTTATTATTTTTTTTATTTTGATTTTAAATGAGAAGGGCAATTTCGGAATAACTTTATTGGGTAGTGGGCGTGTACAATATGGGGGGATAGTTACACTAAGTATGAGGATTGGAGAGCATGAGTTTTTTAGCTAGAAATGAGGATGCATAACCTAACTTTTTGGAATTCCTGCGAGAATTTTCCCTTAAAAAAACCAAGAATAGATTTTGTCCGATGTGGCACTGTTGTCAAGGGAGGATAAACGCTTCTGCGCTCTTTTAAGCGAACCAAACGCGCCCTTATGCAGAAGTGATTAGAGTTCACAGCAAGCTTTCTATAATTTAACAAATCAAGCTAGGTTTAAATGCTAATTATCACCGGTCTCATTGTTGCGTAATTCGTGGTGGAGGAAGAGATCCCTCTATCATCAGGAAATCCAAAAATCTCGCGCGATGGATTCAGAAGGTAACGGTAACGAAGGAAACCCTAATTCCTTTTTCCTTTTCTTCTCCTTTATTTATTTATTTATCATTTTCTACCTTTTATCTTATTTTCATTCCAAATTCTCCCAAATTCAATCTCGTTGCTGACCCCAAATGATCTCAATTAGGGCAAAGGACTTCATCGAATCCTCAGGCCACGCTCACGGCGCTGGTGGGCAAGAGGGAGAAGCTCAAAGAGGAGCTCCGGATGATCGAGAGACAAGTAGGGTTTTTCTTCTCTCGAAATAAATTCACTGATTAATCTAATTTTTTGTGAAATTCACAGTGAAAAATAACTATGAATTAGGCGTTATTGTATCTCTTTGAAGTAATTCCTCTTATAAAATTTCCTACTGCAAATTCAAGCTTTGTAGTTTGTTATGATGAAAATAAATGCACTTTGTCGTTTGCATTGGGCGTGCACAAAAATACCATTACCCAAGGAAATATCCGTAACCATATCTGTATGCATTCGGATATGGTTACAGATACGGATATGTAGTGAATTATTTGGATATGTTTCCTAAATATCCGAGTATGTTATATAGTTGTAACAATTTCAATCCTTAGATTAATGGCTTTGATGTTAATTTTGATGATCAAGAGAGCTAATCCTTGCCTTTTTCGGGTAACATATTAATGAACTTTCTTGTATCATATGAACTATATTTTTTCAATATCAAGTTCTCTCATATCCGATTTGTATCCAAATGTATTCTTGTATCATATGAACTATAATTTTTCAATATCTAGTTTTCTCATATCCGCTTTGTATCCAAATGGATATCGACGTATATATCCGCATGTATATCTGTATTTGATTTTAGCGGATATGGATATGAATTTCCCTAACCGAGGCATATCCATGTCCGTGTACGTGATTGGGAAGCGGATACGGATATGGTAAGTACTATATCCAAGCCGTATCTGGACCGTATGCACCCTTTTTTTAAAAGGATTACATCCATTCAGATGTTAAACCGTATGCACCCCTAATTTGCATTCACGGGACATTAGAAACAAATACGTATATGATGGCTTCTATCTTCACCTCTTACTTGTATTATGAGACTGTTTTATGTTGCACGCTGGCATTTGCGTATTTCATAAAGTATGCTATCATCTTGTAGGTCTATGACTTGGAAACTAGCTACTTACAAGAGTCAAGCCAATATGGAAGTGTGCTTAAAGGTTTTGAGGGATTTCTATCGTTGTCAAAGAGTACCAAGTAAGTAGCTTGACTTCAGCAACATTTCATTCATTGTAAGCTTTCTGTTTCAGTATTTTCACCTATCTCTTCAATGATAAACCTGAGTTGGTTATGTTGATTCTTACAATCATTGGTTTAATTTGACTATACACTATCAATTGCATAAATTTAATTGTTATACACACTATGAGTCGACAACAATGCTTGAGGTAATATGTATATGGTAGATCCACATGCCATTCTTTTGTTTGTGTGGGTGTGTGCACGGGCGCACATGTTACTAATATTCAACATACTTTGAATTCTTGACGTTCATCATGCTTATCACCAAATGTTACCTCTTAATTCTTCCTATGGATCCTTTATGTCCTCCCGAGTACTTGTTAGATGAATTTGAAGGAAGTGAGTACGATAGAAGAACACAGCTGAAATCAGTCAACCGTACTATTTTATACTTTTCTATAATGGATGTTTCATATCTCCAAATATATTTGCTTGGATTAGATTATGCACAAACTATTTGTTTATATCTTATGTCACTTATAGATGGGGCTAAGACCCCACCTCTTCTTTCTTGCCACCTATGTAATAATAAAGATCCTACATAAGGTGGCTGGATACATCCTAAAAGTTGGCAACTTGGCAGAATGATCTAATGAGCAACTATTACTAGATGACACTCTTATCCTTATGCCTAGAGATCATCGATCCTTGATAACCTCAAAGCTTTACTCCTTAGATTCTCAAATATTAACAGGGTACAAAGTTTATCTTTTTAAATCATGAATCAACAATCTCAGACTGAATATTGAGGTGATTTATTTTGTGTACTCTGTATAATTTGTTTATACAAAAATTCAAATTGTATAAAAATACTTGTCAATACTAGGAAACGATCTTAGACCGAATATCAAGGTATTTTGTGCACCTTGGATGTGTACTCTGTATGATTCCAATTTTTTCTTGATTATCAGCTCATGGCTAAAGTATTTCGTTTATATCCTTTTACTAGTATCAAAAGGAGGATTATTTCATATGATACCACTTGTATGGTAATATGAACTTTGTTTGAATTGTGCCTTCAGCATGAAGCGATCCAGGAAGTTCCAGCCTGAAGATAGGCTATTCTCCTTGTCATCAGTTACCTCACCTGCTGTAAGTATTGGAGGTTCCATTTGAGAAATGTTTACTCTTCTGGATCACATAACATAGATATAATATCATTTTACTGGATGTGGGTAATGTTCACTTTTCTGGATCACATGACATTAGATAAAACATCATTTTACTGGATGTGGGTGCTCGGTTATGCAGTCTTCACGTGTCAAAAAAAGAGCTATCTTTGTTTAAGAAAACAGTGAGAGTTATATCATTGGGCATTGTTGGAATGGTGAATTTAGCAAACACGTTCAATAGGATGAGAATTCTTTCATCTTTTTGTCCTGGGTCAACATATATCTTGTCATAAGCATCAAACAGCGAATTCAGGCGTTAGCTTTCAAATTTTCTTCATCATTGAGCAAGTATTTTATAATTCTGTTTCTATGTGGAAAAATATTAGCATCTTAAATATGCAATTCTTCTTCAAACTTGATGTTCTATTAATATCCTAATATCAGTTCTTGTTTTTGCTAATAAACAGAAATACATATTGTAAGGGTTTTGAGATAATTAAAAATATGCCAACTGGATATCATTAATATTCTGATTTGAATTGAAAATCTATGTGAAAATCTTAAGTTTAATGCTGTGTATGGAATCTTAAGTTTAATGCTGCATGTGGAATCTTAACTTTAGTGCTACATATGGAATCTGATTTCTCTATATTTTATGTGCATTTAAAGTTAGATTAGGATTACATGTCATTGTAAGTGTTGGCTAACCAAAGAGGCCACTCGAAAGTGGTTTAAAGTTTGCACCCTCTCTTCAGATCACCATCAATAGCTATATCTTATGAAAACCTCAAGCCTTCACCACTTCTTCTGTACGAATCTAATGATCTCAAACTGAAAATGTGAACTTAATCATGTACTCTGTATGGGCCTGAACTGGATTCTACACCTTCAACTAGTTTCAGTCTCAACATGAATTACACAAAAAGTTAGAGCAATATGATATTATAATTTATGTTTCTGGAGCAATTTTAAATTCCAGCCTAACTTCACAGCCTAGACTGGATTGAAGAATATAAACAATCTGGCATCTGGTCTATTTTCAGGTGGAAGAACATGCAGTTGGACGAGATGGTGAGCCTGCGCTAAAAATATAGTGGCAGTAGTGGTTTTCATTTTGATGTCATCTTTCATTTTGTTTCCCTTTGTACTTGATGCCAGATGGAAGATCTGATTATGGTTCCAGTCGTTCCAAAGGTGGAAGCTTTTTTGCAAATGGACAGTAAGTGCACTTTATTCACGAAGCATTAGAGTTGGTATTTGTTTTTAGGATTTTCTCCTAGATACCCCCTTATATTTTGGGTCAATTTACGTAAACCACCTTATATTTCAAATTTATACCCAAACCACCTACAAAGTTAGTTTTTCTTCCGGTCAACCACTGGACCCTCACTTTACTGGTAAAAGTTCCCTGAAATTCTGACAATACCCACACATAATCTCATGTGGAAAGCTTGCAGAGCATCAACAAGAGAGGTCATGTGGTTTACACGTGAGATTGAGGTATTGTTGGGATATGTAGGAAACTTTAGCAGTAAAGTGGGTTCAGGTAGTTAATTGGAAGAAAAACTTCGTAGGTGGTTTAGGTATAAATTGGAAAATATAAAGTGGTTTGCGTAAATTGATCCTAAATATAAGGTGATTTCTAGGAAAATAACTTGTTTTATTTGGCTGGCTTTTAATTGTGATAGATTGAAATTATTATTATTATTATTATTATTATTATTATTATTATTATTATTATTATTATTATTAATTTGCTTCCACATTTAAATGTTAATAACCCTTTTTCTGTTGATAGTGGTGAAAAAACAAAGAATTGGTAAAAGAAGGTGCGTGATTTGTCAAGAAGTTTTAGAAGAATGCATCAAAGAGAATTTCGAATTCCAGAAAAAGGAAAAAGATAGCTTGAACAAGTGAACACCATATAGGCTGATGGTAGCACGACGAGTTTTAACCATTTCGTAATAAGTAAAACAGACTGATATATTAGCAGTATAAGCAAGAATTCCTGGGTAGTTTGTCAGGATGTTATGAATAAATAGATTGTTTGCTTGTACATCAATACTAGGGAGTATTTGTATTGTTTGCTTCATATAGATAAGAATACCATCTGAATATTGTCATATTCTGTGTCAAATGCAACCAGTAGCCGGGCATTTTTTAATATGACTAAGATTTAGGATTGCTTTTAACCACAAAAATTAATCTATATACCAATGGAAAAGATTTTGTTTTACACTGTAACACTAAATGGACTCTAGATATGTAGTCATGTTCTTGCATTTTCAGATATTCAGATATGTATTCTATTATGTCGGTCTATGCAACAAAATTTATATCCCTTTCTATATTTAAAATGAACAGATTCAGTATCCATATTTGTCAAAAGAACAAGTATAAAATTCGTTCACATCTATCCATTTACACCCGTAATCATTAGGCTAAGGAAAAGGTGACAATGAATTCGAGTTATCTCAGCGTTATATTTTATTTTTACAGAAGTTTGTTGTTATAGTGGAAATATTTCCCCCCTTGTGATTGATAATTGGACATGACTGCAAACTTTTTGGCTTCATTCTACAGAGGGAAACCAAAGAAGGGAGGAAGAATACCACCGAGGGAGGGGAGGAGAATTCGACCACCATCAATCCAACATGACATGGATGATGATGATGATGAGGATATGGATCTAGGCATGAGATAAATCATATGCACTGGAAAACATTGCATCCGTTTTTGTTAAAGAGTCCATATAGTTTTTATATTCAGCATGTTTTATTTCTGAATTCAGCCTGATGTTTCTATCAACTTCCCATTTCAGATTATCCAGTGTAAAGAACATGGTACTTTGTTATAGAATTCTGTATCGCATTTCAAACGGATTGCCCAGTGTAAAATAACATAAAAAGGTACGATACCCATCGTATTAATGGCACACTAAAAACGTGTATAAATGCCCGCTACTGGATTAATATTAACCAAAGAATGCCTACCCTTTGAGATCAGTGCAACGGACTAAAAGTACTGGGTATTCTTCTGCATTAAACTGCTAAAAAGAAGTGGCCAGTGTTACTTTCTGATGGGGGTTGGAGCGGGGGCTCCGATCCGAAAGTAGATGGCTCCCGAAAGTGCTGCCTTCGGCGCCAACCCAGATCCGATGGGAAAGCATGAGATTCTCGATATTGTGAATTTTGGTGGATGCTCGAATCTGAATATAATTTGAAAGGGGGAGATGGTAGATTTTTTTTATCGTCGATACATTTCCAGAGTCGTGTTGTAAGACCTTGGTGGCGAGGGATATTAACTCATTAAGAGACGATCGGAGAGGATTCGGTGATAGTGATACTCAAGCGAGGGTCGTCGTTGGAGTAAGTAATCGTATTCGAGTGATTGTGGCATCATCGGAGGCGAATGATGTCGGATCTCGAGGCTGTGGCGGAGAAATTTTAGATAACTAAGCCTCACACCTAGGGGCTTCACACCCAAGGCCTTCACAACCCAATAAAAGGCAAATCACATGCCAAGCAACACTTCACATGCTCGAGAGAATTCTCAAACTCAACTTTTTTATTCATCAATATCTATTCCTCATAGCGGATTATATTTCTTATTTATGGGAAAAGAAAGCGACTAAACACATAAGGAAGTAAATAAAAATCCTAATGAAATCAAAACTAACAAAACTAAAACATGCAGTCAAATTAAAATCCTAGCTAAAATAGAAAGAGATTTCAAAAATCAAATCCTAAAGAAATCCTAGCTAAAAAAAGATTACATAGGATAAAATAAAATCCTACAAAAAAGAAAAAGAAAATATTCTAATAAATCCTAATCGCATTACATGGAGAGTTCACGATTGTCCTACATCAAATCTCCTCTTGTTTGAAAAGGCTCGACCTCGAGTTTTATAATGAGAGAGCATAATGTTTGACTTGATTGGTGAGAAGTCTTCTGTTGAAATTGGAAGATCTTCAAGATGAGCTGTAAAACTCGATATTAAGTTGGTGGTGAAGGGTCTGGAATAACGAACTCAATAACTAGATTATATTGAAATTTGCACCTCATATCGAACTTAAGTTTGGATTCTAGGCTCACCTTGAGCTCTGGGTTTGATTCAAACTCGAGAATTAGATCAACCTGTTTTTTTTTTTTTTGTTTCAAACTCTTGTTTAAACTTGGGTTCTGGATCTATATTTTTACTTGTTTCTACTCGCTGTAGTTCAGGCTCACACTCTTGATTAAAATATTTGATTCTGGCTCACGCTCAGACTCGGCCTTTGGTTCTATAATTTTTTTTTATCTTGCTCTACTTTCTCGTGTGACTCAAGTTGAGGCTTCAGATCTGGATTGAAATCAAATTTTGATTGAACATCTCGTCGGGGTTGAGGAATTTGTGTTGGTTTTGTTTCAGAATTTGAAGAGAAACAATGTCTTCTAGATGGTGGACTAGAGTATCTTCTTTCGAAAAGTGCTTTCGTAGTTATCCATGAACAGATGTTTGAATGACAATAGTTTCTACACCACTAATATTTTGCCTCTCTCTTTAGCCTAAACTCGGCATATAAATACATTTCCAGTTTTGATATATCATAAATAGAAAATATATCTTCTATATTAAAAATCCAGACGTCAAATTCATAAGGCTCCTCATATCCATCAAATCCATAAAGGTATGCTAGGGTACCAAATTTAAATGAATTAAAATCATACCCTTGTGAAGGAGGTAGCAGTATTTTATCCCTGATAATTGTGGATCTTTCATCTCTGATACCAAATGATGGTGGTCAGGGCGGGGGCTCCGATCCGAAAGTAGATGGCTCCCAAATGTGTTGCCTTCGACCCCAACCCACATCCGATGGGAAAGCACAAGATTCTCGATACTATGAATTTTGGTAGGTGCTCGAATCTGAACATGATTTGGAAGGGGGAGACGGTTGATTTTTTAGTCGTCGATGACTTTCCAGAGCCGTGGTCTAAGACCTTGGCGGCGAGGGAACATAACTCATTAAGGGACGATCAGAGGAGATTCGACGATGGCGATACTCAAGCGGAGGTCATCGTTGGGCTAAGCAATCAGATTCGAAGTCATCATCAGAGGCGAATGGTGTCGGATCTCAAGGCTGCAGCGCATACTGTTCATTCGTGAACAATAACTTTTTTTTTTGTTTGTAGTTGAGATCAGACATCTAAGATTGAAAATAGGAAAATTTTAGATAAATAACTAGGCCTCACACCTAGAGGCTTCATGCCCTAATAAAAGGCAAATCACATGCCAAAGAACACTTCACATGCTCAAGAGAGAATTCTCAAACTCATTTTTTTATTCATCAATGTCTATTCCTCATAAAGGATTACATTTCTTATTTATAGGAAAAGAAAGCCACTGAACACATAAATAAGTAAATAAAAATCCTAATCAAATCAAATTAATAAAACTAAAAGATACAATCAATTAAAATCCTAGCTAAAATAGAAAGAGATTTCAAAATCAATAACTAAAGAAATCCTAATCCTAACTAAAAAAAAGATTACATGGAATAAAATAAAATCCTACCAGAAAAGAAAAGATTCTAATAAATCCTAATCGCATTACATGGAGATTTCACCATCGTGCTGTATCACTTTTACCCCCTCCCTCCCTTAGGGGGTGTTTGTTTGCATGCAAGTGAAAGATGAAAGTGAGAAAGTTACTTTTATTTAACAATTAAGGCGTCAAGCAGACGAGTTGTACTATCGTGCTGGGGGTACGAATAAAACCAGGAAAAGGAGTCCCCAAGAAAAAGAAACTCAGTGCCCCTGTTCCAAACTCATTAGGACAGTATTGTCTGAATGCAGCTGCATCAAGGTGGTCCCCGAACAAATTTCGGTTTTCGAGAGGCTCAGTACTGAAACGCCGAAACCAAGGCCTAGGCGTTTCCGACGAAGAAGAACGGTGGTTGAAGAGGGAGAATTTCCGAGGGTCACCACCAACATGACCAGCAGAGGGACATCGGCGCGGGACAATCTCGAATCGATTCTGAAAGCATCCCGGCCTAGAACCCGTCAGAGGAGATTCGACGATGGCGATACTCAAGCGGAGGTCATCGTTGGGCTAAGCAATCAGATTCGAAGTCATCATCAGAGGCGAATGGTGTCGGATCTCAAGGCTGCAGCGCATACTGTTCATTCGTGAACAATAACTTTTTTTTTTGTTTGTAGTTGAGATCAGACATCTAAGATTGAAAATAGGAAAATTTTAGATAAATAACTAGGCCTCACACCTAGAGGCTTCATGCCCTAATAAAAGGCAAATCACATGCCAAAGAACACTTCACATGCTCAAGAGAGAATTCTCAAACTCATTTTTTTATTCATCAATGTCTATTCCTCATAAAGGATTACATTTCTTATTTATAGGAAAAGAAAGCCACTGAACACATAAATAAGTAAATAAAAATCCTAATCAAATCAAATTAATAAAACTAAAAGATACAATCAATTAAAATCCTAGCTAAAATAGAAAGAGATTTCAAAATCAATAACTAAAGAAATCCTAATCCTAACTAAAAAAAAGATTACATGGAATAAAATAAAATCCTACCAGAAAAGAAAAGATTCTAATAAATCCTAATCGCATTACATGGAGATTTCACCATCGTGCTGTATCACTTTTACCCCCTCCCTCCCTTAGGGGGTGTTTGTTTGCATGCAAGTGAAAGATGAAAGTGAGAAAGTTACTTTTATTTAACAATTAAGGTGTTTGTTTTCATGTAAGTGGTTATGAAAGTGAGATGTAAGAAAATTGCCACATAAGATTTAATGCAATTTTGGCTTCCCCTAAAAAAGTGGTGAAGTCACATGAAAGTGACAAAAAGGTAACTAATTTAATTAAATGATTTTAATTATATTTTCTAATTAATCTTATTTTGCCACGTCATCTTCACATTGCACTTTCGATAATAATTTAATTTTTCAAACAAACACTGTATTTCACTTGCGTGCTGACATGGATGTAAAAGTCATTTGCAAAAAAAGATAACTTACATATTTTAAATTCACTTTCAGATTGCCAAACACCCCCTTAATGCACTTTTGTTGAATCGTTTTAGCTGTGAGTGACTTATATTATTTGGTACGCGTAGTTTTTTATGTGAATTGGAAAGCAACCGACTTAAGTTCTCGGTTTCTTCCTTCCTCCCCTAAACCCCGTTTCTTGACTTCACTTATAAAAGTCACTAACGCATACTATCTTACAAGTTATTATCCAAACTTTGTCAAAAAATTAAAAAAAAAAAACAATTTAAAAAGTTTGATGTTTAGTGGTAACAATTTGATTTTAAATTAGCAAATGTTGGAGCAAGGGGCCTTTTAAATGCAGGAGATGTTACTGCAAAGTAAATCTAGAGGTGCAAAATTGTTATAAAGAGTTAATACTTTGAAAAAAAACAAGCATTAGTAGTTTATCTAGAAAGGGTTATAATATGTTGTACGGAGCAAATTATTGAACAACAAGAAGTTGTTGATGGTGATGAGCAACACAAAATGAGAAAAAAAAACCTCTTCCCCTCCCCTCCAAACACGTCTCTACAATAAAACAAAATTAAAAAGGAGGGAAAAAGAAAAAAGAAAAACGAAAGGGATGGAGACTGAAGGTTCAGTTGCCCTCATAGTCGGCGTCACCGGCATGGCCGGTTTCAGCATCGCCCAGGCCTTAAAACGACCGGAAGCTCCCGGTGCCCCTTGGACCGTCTACGGCTCATCTCGCCGGCCCCCGCCCTCCTGGTTCCCTGAAACCACCCTCGACCGGTTCCTTCAGCTCGACGCCTTAGACCGGGATTGGACGGTTCGAGCTCTCGCGCCGGTCGCAGCCCACGTGACCCACCTCTTCTGGGTGGCGCTTGCGTCACGTGAGTCGGAGGAGGAGAATATACAGGCGAACTCGGCGATGATGGCCAACGTCCTGCGTGCGTTGGTGTTGGGAGGTGGGTCCCGCTTGAGACACGTGGCGCTGCAGACCGGAACGAAACACTATTTTGGGCCGTTTGTGGATACGGTTAGCATGAGCCGGATTGGGCCGGTTGAGGTGCCATTTCGTGAGGATGCCCCGAGGTGAGTGTTATCAGCATTTGGATCCGGGTCGGGTGATTTTGTTTTTATGGAAAGTGTGCGATAAAAATTGTCAGCATAGTATAGCAATTTGTTTAGTAAAAGCTAGCTTATTTTAGTGATATTATAAGTTAGTTTCTCAAAAAAAAGCTAGAGTGTACATTTATTTTAAATATGGCTTATGGGCTAACTAATTTTGCACTTTAACAAACTAATATATGTGAGAGAAAAAACTAAGTTAAAAACTTAAAAGCTAGTTTGATCAAAAAATAAGCCCAACACTTTCTAAGTATTATCATGACATGGTTGATGCCGACAATATTTTGAGGCGTCTAACGAGCCTCTCTTATCTACCTCACGTTGATTTGTATGATGTGATTTCACACCAAACTAGAGAGAAGAAAAAGTACATTTCTTTGGCTAATATTCACGCCAAATTAGAGGCAAAAGATGCTGCAGGTTCTATGTGGCATCACATCAAACTAGTTCAAAGGACAATGTGCATGTTTGTCAATATACTTATAAGTTACTTATTTCATTTATATGTAAATTTTTACTTATTAAGTCATCAAATTCATGTTTGGTGAAGGGTTACTTATTTACTTATTTTTAACTTATAATTAAGTAGCTGAAAAATAAGTTGAGAAATCCCCACTTCTATTTTTTTCTACTTATAAGTAGTTTTACTTATTAATTCCAAAAGACAATTACACCCTCATATCCCTTTAAATATTTAATTATTCTAATTAAATATTGTCTTCTTATGAAATAATAAATTTAATTAATTAAATAATAATTTTATAAATAATTATTATTTAATGAATAAGAAATTAATTAAATAGTGTCAATATTAGTAACCGATAACCATCAATAATTTCATATATAAAATATATTAAACCAAATATTTTGGTATTATAAAATAGTTATTCTATTAATTATTTAATTAATAAGTACATTTACTAATAGTTACTATTTAATTAATTAGTAATATTTTTTATTCTGAGAAATAATTATTCTTATTAATTAATTACTAATTAATAAATAAAGTAACAAATAATTACTATTTAATTATTTTTTATAAATTTTATCTTTAAGAATAAATAATTAATCTTATAAGATAATTATTTATTTAATGAATAAATTTATTAAAAATTATTCTTTAATTAGTTTTATGATATTACTTGATTAATGAAAATATTACCATTACAAATCACAATAATGTAATATATAAATATGTTGATGATGGGTAACCAAACAGGCAAATATTTGTGATGAGATTGATGGGGGGCCGCTCCCTTCCCCGAATATCCGGTTCTGAGTTGAGTAGCTGAAGCCTGCACAAGTAGGAAATTGTGAGAGGACGGAGCTTGGTTCCCCCGTTGTACTTATGATGGGTAACCAAACAGGCAAATATTTGTGATGAGATTGATGGGGGGCCGCTCCCTTCCCCGAATATCCGGTTCTGAGTTGAGTAGCTGAAGCCTGCACAAGTAGGAAATTGTGAGAGGACGGAGCTTGGTTCCCCCGTTGTACTT
>NC_033799.1:12615932-12684231 GCF_001876935.1 Asparagus officinalis | reverse complement strand
AAGTACAACGGGGGAACCAAGCTCCGTCCTCTCACAATTTCCTACTTGTGCAGGCTTCAGCTAAGTACAACGGGGGAACCAAGCTCCGTCCTCTCACAATTTCCTACTTGTGCAGGCTTCAGCTACTCAACTCAGAACCGGATATTCGGGGAAGGGAGCGGCCCCCCATCAATCTCATCACAAATATTTGACTGTTTGGTTACCCATCATCAACAAAATATGTTTTAATTAAGTATATTTCTTACAATGAAATAGATAATTTTTATTTAACTAAAAGTACAACGGGGGAACCAAGCTCCGTCCTCTCACAATTTCCTACTTGTGCAGGCTTCAGCTACTCAACTCAGAACTGGATATTCGGGGAAGGGAGCGGCCCCCCATCAATCTCATCACAAATATTTGACTGTTTGGTTACCCATCATCAACAAAATATGTTTTAATTAAGTATATTTCTTACAATGAAATAGATAATTTTTATTTAACTAATTAATAATTTTTATTATTCACAATAAATGATTATTATATTTAAAGTTATTATAATTACTACTTAAGTAATTATTTATATTTTTTTGTTTTTAAGAACAAATATTATTTTTAATTATTATTTAATTAATAAATTAATTTACTAATCCTTATTCTTTAATTACTAAGAAACTAATTAATAAATATCAATATTAGTAATTAATAACCACAATATATGTGATTTATCAATATATTTTAATTAAGTATATATCTTATCATGAAATAACTAATTTTTAGGAGTAAATAAATATTACCATTAATTAATAAATAAATTTATTAATAATATTATTTAATTAATATGAAATTAAATAATTGATATCAATATTAGTAATAACCACAGTAATATTGTAATGTATACAAATATTTTAATTAAAAAATATATCTTATTATGAAATAATTAGTTTCTAATGAACTAAAATATACTGATATTATATTTTTCAAATATAAAATTAATTAATTAGCCCTATTATTTGTAATTAGTAAGCATAATTAATGTGAAATAATTAATTTTTATTTTTTACTTAGTTAATTAATAAGTTTACTAATGATAATAATCTGCTTAATAAGATAATTAATGAGTTAATCACAATGTGAGATTTAACAAGATGTCCTTGTTTGATCATTTGACGACTATTATAAGTTATTGATTTACCAAACACATAACTACATGCATATCCTTATGAGTTAAGAATTTTACCAAATACTTTCCTTCTTTTTTATATCTTTATAAAGAGTTATGAAAATAAGGAACTTAAGGTAACAAAAAATAAGTAGTAGCCAAACATGCTTGTAGTGAGAAGCTAAATTGAGTAGCAATTGACAACTAAGGGACTCCCAAGCTACCAAGGTGACAATTAGAGTTGCAAAAAAAATTGTCTGATATGGTTACAGTTAATTGGGTAAATTTGTTGGACAAATTCTCACACAACTCTCCATACTTTCCACCATTTCTGACAAAATTAAGCTACCATAGAACTTTTGCATTTTCCCACAAAATTCAACACTCTTAAAGAGTCTCGGATAATCCTCCAAAACTTTGCGATGTCACCACAAAGTCCCCAACAACTTTTTTGTCATAAAATCACAAAACTCCAAAGAGTCTTAAATAACCTACCATGACTTTGAAGTTTCAACTCTTCGAACAAAACGTCCAAAAAGCGAAAGGAGGAGAAGATGAGCCCAGGAGAAAATAAGAACGGAAATATTACCCATACAATATGGCCATTTGCAATGAACACTTTTTCGAGGATTTTGCAAAAAAGGTAAGACTTTTAGGGGTTTACGTGAAACACTTTAGAGTTTTTGGGGCGTCATGAAGTTTTAAGGAAAAATCAAAATTCAGGGGGTATTTAAATTTTTTGTGGGGTTTGGTCAAATTTACTCAAATTTTAATGAGCGCCGCAAACGAGAAGTTGAGGTTACACCATGTAGACGAATTATTTAAAAAAAAAAATCAAAAGTTATTGGCTTTTTTGGAGAGAGTCTGGATTCTCTACGATCTTGATTTTAGAGAACACCTATAATTAGTTACGTGGACTTATACTATTGGTTTAGCTCACCGGGCCGCACACAATCAAAAGTGTTTTATATTATTTAGATAATCTATACCATTTATGGGGTTCACTAAGTGATGAGATTTTTACTTGTTGAGTTATTAGATGCTTCATGAGCATGCACCACAACAGTAGGAGGAGTGCGTGTAGCTCAAGAGAAAAATATTTAATTCTATCACCTTTCCATTTGTAAGTGGCTTGGGCCACATGGATTTTTCCTATTGATCGATATGGTGTAATGCTCATGGAGCACCTAAGACATTTTTGAGCTCAGATTCTCTATAACCTTGGTTGTAGAGAATGCTTACACTTGATTAGGTGGGTTAATACTATTGGTTCATCTTAGCACGCCCCGCAATTAAAAGCATTTTTATTTAGATAACTCATATCATCCGCGGGGGTCCACGTACCGAGTGAGAAGATATAATTAGTTAGTCATAAACGTTCTCTACAACCAAGGATGTAGAGGATCTCTACCATTCTGTTGAACTCGATCTCTCGGAAGTTCGTGGGCCAAGTGATAGTTTTAATAGTTAGGGGGGTTAGCTCAAAATTGACTGAGTATCTTTCTGCCATATTTATATATCTCAGGCTCCCATACCCTCAATTCTACTACGCGCTCGAAGACATACTCTCCTCCTACACCCCGAAGCTCACCTGGACTGTCCACCGGTCATCGCTGATCTTCGGCGCGTCGACGTGCAGTGTAAACAACCTCCTGCTGACGCTCGCTGTCTACGCCCTCATCTGCCGCCATGAGGGATCACCGTACGTGTATCCGGGCACCGGGTACACGTGGAGCCATTTCTGTGATGCGTCGGACTCCGGCCTGCTCGCCGAGCAGCAGATATGGGCTGCGATGTCGCCGGCAGCTAAGTATCAGGCGTTCAATTGCACTAATGGGGATGTGTTTACTTGGAGAAGCATATGGAAGGTGTTATATTTATAAAGCTTTATTAATTCATGATCCTTAGTTTAAAATAAATTAAATTTCACATATATAAACCCCATGAACTTGGCTTGTCACACGGGTCCCATAAATTCTGAGGTGTCTCACGAAACTCCCGTGAACTTTCACATTTTTCCAGAGAGAGAAACTATAATTTTCCTTTGAAATTATTAAACTTGGGGTGTGGGTGGTCTTAATGAGGTTTTATAAAAGTTAGCATTAGTTCCAGGCTAAATAGCACTTAAATGCCTTATAGTTTCCCTCATTTAGCATTTATATACCCTCGATCAGTTGTTTTTCGTAGAAATTATATACCTTAAGGTACCGTTTGACAAAGGGTTAAGTGAGGGGTTAAGGAGATTTAACATCTTCTTAACCCGCCAAACACAAAAAATCTATACAAGAGTTAAAGTGAGTTAACCCTCCATAATTTGTCAAACATAAAAAGTATAGAAGGATTAAGTTAAACCCTCTAGAGGGATTAAAATGAGTTAACCCCTCAAAATGAGGGGTTTACTAATACTTCTATTTAGAAGGATTAAAAGTTAACCCTTCTAATTATAAAGAAAATAGTTAAAAAATAGTCAAAATCATTGTTATTCCCAAATACTAAACCGATCACAAGTACATTAATCCTTCTATTTAATCCCTCTTCCTTAACCATTTGCCAAACGGGACCTAAAGTTGTTTAAAATTGGCACATTGATACCGTCTATTATGTAAATGTGAATGTTTTCACTCGAAAGACCCCATATAATTAAAATGTTAATTTTAGAGCAATTTAACCATTAATATTTGTTAAATTTACCGTTAACTCTACCAATTTCTAATTTAAGCGTATACCGGTTCTATATATATATTAAAAAATGGATAGATTAAATATATAGTAAGTTTAACAAACTTAATAGTTAGAGAGTTGTAGAATTATCATATGAATATTATAATAGAGTTTTGGGTGAAAATTTTTACATTCGCATTCACCTCTCACATTTGACAGTCAACTTAATTAGAGGGAACACGTGGTTGACAAATTTGAGGGGATGAAATTAAGCATCTTACCCACTTATATCATACCTTATACGTGAAAGCTAATTATAACCTAAAACTTTTAAAAGTCTAGTACTAATTCGAGCTTAAGAACCCACATAAAATTAAGAGTCGCAACTAAATTTCTTTTCCTCATAAAATATTAATAAATATTTTTTTTTAAAAACGCATTGTGACGACTTATTTTAGAAATTTTATACCTTAAAAATGCAGTGTATAGTTAACATTGTTTCTGAATGTTATGTTATCGTTTATCAGCTGAAATCTAGATTTCCCCTGGCTGCAGCTTGTGTCGGAGTTGTTCCACGTGGACTTCTCCGACTGCCCGTCGAAGCCGGTGGGGCCCACTTGGGTCGGAGAGATGAAGAAGAAAGCGCACGTGTGGGATGCCATCGTGGAGGAGAACGGGCTGCTGAAGACAAGTTTAGAGGGGATCGCAACGTTTGAAGCTTTGTATGCGGTGCTCAACTTTGGGTTTCAACACGTGTGCAGCATGAACAAGAGCAGGGAGTATGGGTTCGTTAAGAGCGTGGACACCCTTAAAAGTGTGAGGAAATGGGTGGAGAGGTTTGAGGGATATGAACATAATCCCCAAAGATTGATGGAAAGAATGTGAGGAAAAGGGAAATGCCTGGGATGTTATTATGTGTTTTTTAAGTGTTAATTAACTTGTTCTAACCTTTACCTTTTTTTTGTGTGGGTGTGGAGAAAGGATTCTCTATATTCTTGATTGTAGAGAACTTGTACGGTTGATTATGTGGATTAATAACATTGACTCATTTTAACGGGCTTTATAATTAAAAGAATTTTTATGTAATTTATACGAAGAATATCATTTATGGTGTCTACTGAATGAGAAGATATGATTAGTGAATTGTAGATGTCTTCTACATTTAAAGAGGGTGAGGCTATAATAACTAACCGACCCGGCCCAACGCACCTCAGGTCCAATCGCGACACCCGCATATCAATTTATACAAGACACCCGTACAACATTCACCATGAGATAGATACCTACCAACTGTAGGAGACCACCTCTTCAATCCAGTTCTCTCCCCTTCGAATTCCCTCCAAAATTTTCTCAACTTAGAAACCCTAACCCTAATTTAATCTCGATGAACGGCAACGAGTTCCGCTTCTTCTTCTCTTGCGACATCAACCTCCCCGTCACCTTCAAGATCGAGCGCCTTGAGGGCAATTTCCCCCAATCCCCGCCCAAATCTGGTACGTTTCCGTTGCAATTAGGGTTTCTGTAGATCTTTTTGGTGGTAATTTCGAGTGGATTAGTTGTTTCTGTGTTTTATGCCGAGTTAGGGTTTATGTGGTTGGGATTGATAGTTAGGATTACTGTCTATACTATTTCGTGTGTAAAGTTCGTAGATTTATTGCACACATTGTGGATTCTAGGGTTTTCGAATTTGATTTAGCAACAGTAAGGAGCAGGTTTAAGTTTTTATGATATCACTGGAGAGAGTGGAAAATTAACAGTGACGGGTCAATGATTCTGATGAAAAACTAGTGGCTAGGTGTAGATGTGGAATTGAGCACATACACTACAATGTCAGAAATCAAGTGCATGTTCTCCTGTTTCTTGTTTTAGTTTGAATTTCTTTGTTGCTCTTTGATCCTTGGTGTGATTTCTTCATCTCGCAGAAGTTCTAGCTTCAAATGGTAACAAAAATGCGGAGCTATTCGTTGAATGTTCCTTGTACCTTGACGGAGTCCTTTTTGGCTTGCCTACAAGAACGAGGTACTCCCATGATTGATGCCATTGATCAGCTCTTGTGGTTTTGTGCAACCTGATAATTTTTTTTCCTTACTAAAATACCAGGCTGGAGTCTTCGGGACACCCATATTGCTGGAATGAGCTCATTACACTGAGTACTAAGTATCGCGATTTAACTTCTCAGGCCCAACTTGCAGTAACTGTAAGTTAACGTGGTCTTCTTTGGTATTTGTTGACATTACTCTTTTTATATTGGATATTTCTTGCAGGTTTTCTTGCCTCATTGAGTAGACAGTAATTAGTTTAACACTATGCTGTTAGTTTTATCTAGGATGATGGTAGTTTCACTTAGAAACTAAAAATAGCTGAAAGTGCTGAACTTGAAGTTACACATACGAGATCCAAAAAAATTAGGATGGTTGTAACTGTATAAGAATCTTAATTTGTCTAATGATATGTTTGGATACATGTCTTCTTTAAGGTAGTTGTCCTTATGGAATATAAAACTCGTGAATAATTTGAGAAAATTTAACAATCGCCTGCCAATTTCACATCAAACGGTTCAACCAGTGCCAAACTCCTGTCCAAAAAAAAGACGATGGATTGTAGGGAGATTTGCCATGAACTTTTGAGTATAAGTTAGCAGGTAGGAAGTTATGGACTATGGACTATGAGTTTAAGCTCATGCCACCAAGGAGAAACCTTCCATTTTTTGACTAAAAAGAGGTCAACGTTGATAAATTTGCTTTAGGGGCTTCAGATCCAAGGCACAAACAGACCAAGGGGCCAAATAGGAAACATTCCCAGCATCACAGTAAAGTGTCTGATAATGTTATGTGTAAGTAGTAAGTATCATAAGCTTGCATAAAAATTATTCTTTATTCATAATATGGATCCAAGTATTCAGTTTTTCTGGTTACTGAAGCTTGGATAGCAACTTTGACCATAGCTCTAGTTCATGTTGCAAAGAATCTCAGGTTCTGTCTTTGGTGTGTACTTTATTACCCGTGACATATGGAAAATATTCTCATCGCAAGAAAAAGAGGATTCATATAATTCTGAGATTTATTTTCAGATTTATTTTCTCGACTCAGATTTTATTACATCTTTCACTTGTCAATCTTCTTATATTCATCTACTTTACTTTATTTTTGGTTTGAAACTCCCTTAATTATTTTATCAATTTATGTGATCTTTTGTCTTTGTTTCTCACGCTATGTGATCATCCATGCTGATTTCTTGATCTTGTAGGTTCGGGATGTGTCCTGTGGTTCTGACGAGTCTTTAGTCGGTGGTGCTACAATTTTTCTTTTCAATAGCAAAAAGCAGCTTAAAACTGGGAGGCAAAAGCTTCGACTTTGGGAAAGAAAAGAAGCAGATGGAAGCATTCCCACTAGTACACCTGGGAAGGTCTGTACGGGGATGTTATGCTGAAGTTGCTTAACCAGTTATAACCTTGCATATGGTGTATATCCTTTTTCTGCTATTTCTACCTTAACATTATCTACGCTTAGTGATTTATGGAATTTGTCAGGTTCCAAAGCATGAGAGAGGTGAGATAGAGCGCCTGGAAAGGCTGGTAAATAAGTATGAAAGGGGGCGGATACAACATATCGATTGGTTGGACCGTCTTGCATTTAAATCTGTGGAGAAGCTCAAAGAAAGGGAAAGCAGTATAAATGGAAATTCTCACCTAAGCCTGATAGTTGATTTCTGCAGTTTTGAACACACAGTTGTTTTTCAGGTAATTTGCTGGCATTTAAAGATGTGAGTTTAAAGTTTTTGAACATTCTGATCCTTGTCATTGTACTAGATTACTTATTAATCGTATGTCCAAAGTTAGGGAAATTCTGTTTTATCTTAGCTGACAGCCTACCAGATGTCTTGCAGAAAAGTTGTATATTTTCAGTTCATAGTATGTTTTTTGGTCGACGTGGTTATGTTTTGAGTAACTGTAACTTATTTACCGGATTTTGTAGGAGTCTGGAGCAAATTTTTTGGCTCCGACTTTTGTTTCTTCAACAAACGAACTTGTTACTGTATGGGACCCTGAAGTTGGAAGGAAAAATCCTTCTGAGCACAAACAACTAAAGCTTGCAAGGAGCTTGACTCGTGGCATAATTGATCGAGATCTTAAACCAAGTAATAGCGAAAGAAAGTAAGTCTTCTACTACCTTTCTTTCATTATTTAGTTATGTTTTACCACTTTACGTGCTGCATCTGTTACTAGTTTTACGGCCACTGTAAATGTTTCTACAGAAGCAACAATTGCAGCAAAAAGCGTCTATCCATTTTTTGTCTCAGCTGCATGGTCCTTTTTCTGTTTCAGCTTTTGTTTTGGGGCCCATCTTGTTTGTTAAGTTAGCAATTGTCATATCTTTTGTCCTTCCCAATTCATGTTCATTTTTCTTATCCTAGTGCTAGCTGCTTCTTCAACTACATCCTTGATTCGCTTCTCCAATTTGGCATGCTTGTCGGTCTTTGTTTCTCATATCACCTCAAGTGATACTCCCAATATATTAGGCTTTAGTATACCCGGAAGCTATCTGTATTGTCTTCCACGATGGCATGTATCTGTATCATCTAACATATATTGGTCCCAAACTGTATCTTGTGCAGCTTCATTTGCCACTTGTAAGCACTGAAATAGGATTTTTTACCAACTGGGTATGTTACCTTATTGTGAAAGAAGAGTCTTTCTTTAGCAGTTGCATTTTCTATTCTCCTGTTTACATATGTTTTGAAGTCTTCCTTCAGCTAGAAGATGCATTGTTATTTTCTTTTAGCAGTAAGTTCAGATGTATATAGTCTATAAAGGCGAGTATTTTCATTGCTATCTTTTATCTAACATTTTCTGCGTTACTAACTCTAATGTAGAAAATTATGAATTCTCATAGGAATCTGCATCCAATTTTTAGAGTTGTGCCAGTAATAGCTGCGTTACTTCTTTATTTTTCATACAATTAATGATGTATATATGAGAGGTCCAGGATCTATTTTTGAATTCCCTACATTTGTTGGCTGCTATTCATACACCTTCTCTGCACAGGCACGTGCCTTTTATCAGTCTTTGGTAAATAATCTGCATTGGCATGGATATATCATGCTACCAGTTATTGGTTAATTTATAACTTTGTATTCTTTGGCATGGAAGGTCAATACACAGAATCCTCAAGTACCCTCCAACACGAACATTGAGCGGTGATGAGAGACAACTGCTGTGGAAGTTCCGCTTCTCTTTGATGTCAGAAAAGAAAGCACTCACAAAATTTCTTAGATGTGTTGAATGGAGTGATGTTCAGGTTAGAATTGTGTACTTAAACATGCTCATATTTCCTTGTAATATCTCTCTCCACTTCTACTAAATGTTGGGCTTTGGCTTCTTGTGAATTGATATGTTTAGTGTTAGTTCTTCAGTAACATGGTTCATCTAAAGGGGACCTGCGAGAATATATTTTACATGGAAAGATTGGCTTGGGCTCTCATATATGGATTTGTAGCTTACTGTTTAGAGCTATTGGAGATTTGCAGTTGTCTGGCAATAAAAAATCTTTTTAAAGATTACATTTTAAATATGTTCATATTTTAATATCTATTAGTTTATTGCTATGCTTCAAAAAAAGAAGTTTTTTTGTTGATTTCTCAATAGCTCATTGAATTAGTCATGGCCCGTGAAATAGTTGCACATGGGATATAAACTAGAAGAAAGTTCAGTGTGTGGTCATTTTTATGTATTCAATAATTATTCATATTAGCACTTTGAGGAAGGAGTTCTGGATAAATTGCGTAGTTAAAGTACTCAAGCTAGAGCAAATTGAGGATAATATTGATGACCTGACAAAGTTCTTGCGTGGTACGTGATAGAATGATTGGAGCTTTTCACTTTTTCTATCCTCTGTTTCCTTTTAGTTTTGCAAGACCACGGGATGACAGTAGTTAAGATTGTGTAGGATATGGGGGAGGGAGCAGGTTAGGTATGGTCATGGGCAGGTATTCGTGTATGCTTGCTAAATGCCTGCCTGGATCTGGTACCATCAGGTACTTACCACAATATCAAAGCTCTGAAATTATGTTCAATGTCAAAAGAGGTAACTTATGTTTGAGTAATTGATTTGTATAGAGAGTTTGATTGTTTATCATAAGAGATGTGTAAATTCAGAGTTACATTATAAATGTTTTGCACTGTACACATCAACTTGTAAATTCAGAATTCTGTTATCGATGTTTCACATTGTACATATACTAACTTTTCTATATTGTCTCTATTCTGGAATTACTTTGCTGCTCGTGGGAGGCATCTGTAGTTACAATTTAGTCACACTTGGACTTGCCTCAGTTCATGCTTCATTTTATGTAGGAAGCAAAGCAGGCAATTGATTTAATGGGCAAGTGGGAGCCCATTGATGTGGCTGATGCATTGGAACTTCTGTCTCCTAATTTTGAGAGTGAAGAAGTAAGTATATCTATATCTCTGCTCCATTTGTCCTGCCATGCTGATTTTTCTAATTTGAGATGTGAATATGACTGTTGTTTTGAAGCATGTAGTTGAATAGCTTTCTTTGTTCAGGTTTAAACTTGGTCATTCTGGAAATATCAATGTTGAATTAATGAACTAAATGCAAACATGGACAACTAGGGGTGTTATCGGAGCGGATACGGTTCGGATATGACACTTACCATATCCATATCCGCTTTTTATAAACGGATACGGATACAGATACAGATAATCTTCGGTAAGAAAAAACATTAATCGTATCATCGGAAACGGATACGGTTCGGATATTTGAGAATCGGATCGGATATGATCATGGATATAAACGGATATTCGACAAATGGATATGAATCGGATATGAATTAGTAAACCTATGCATAAATTACAACCAAATAGGTAAATGTATGTGGTTGTATGCTTCTCCTTAATTCACATATAAACCTATGCATAAATTACAACCAAATAGGTAAATGTATGTGGTTGTATGCTTCTCCTTAATTCACATATAATTAGAATTACTCTATATAGTAATAGATAGAAATGTATGTGGTTGTATGCTTCTCCTTAATTCACATATAATTAGAATTACTCTATATAGTAATAGATAGTTATCGAAGACAGTTACAGAAATGTAATATAAAACTTTCTGAGAATAGTTTCTGAGAATAGATTGCAAATAGAAGACTCCTCTAAGAACAGGCAGCAAACACACAACAACCAAGTCCGAAGACAATTACAGAAATGTAATATAAAACTTTCTGAAATAAGACGAAGACGACGCTTATTTTCAGTTTGTTATCTCTAATTTGGTTGGAAACAAAATCATAGCAAATGAAACCAATTTTATGGGTAGTACTTTAATGTACTTTGTCAGAACTTTTTGACTATTTTCTTCATATTAGCTAGAAATTGCCTTGACTTTCACCTATTTATTTATTTTTAAAATTTTGACACTTTCAGGAAGAAATTCATGTAGTTTCTACAAATTTAGGCGAACCAAATAGCCTCATAAAACCAATTAGATCAAAATTATCTGATTTCCAAGCAGAGCCCAATATAAGGTGCATACAAAAAATTTGGATTTGCATTATCTAGATTTCAAGTATGGGGAATTTGGATTTGGATTATTTGGATTACAAATACATGCAAGTTCATAAACAGTTAGGTCGGTCTTTTTTTCGGATCAATGTCATATAATTATAGATAAAAATAGAGTGGTCCAAAGAGATAGATGAAGTACAAAGGGGAATATATTAGACATCGATTAATCCAAGTTGGTGACACCAATTAATAGGATGATATAATCGTCTCTTTTAGCTTATTTTGAGTAGGGAGCAAATATTTTAAGTTTCCATTCTAGTTCCATACCTTTTGTTTTCAGTTTTTCTCTCCAACTATGGTGTAATATTTTTCCATTAGCTTATTCGACGGCTATGGCATTATCTCCTCTTATCTCTAAATTCCAAGCACATATGGCCCTATCTTTCCCCGCTCTAAAATTTTAGGTGTCACTATCCCCTCTTCAACCACCAGATCCGACGGCCAGATCCGACGAAGATGACGCTTGGACGAGACAAGGCGAGGATCTGACGACAAAGACGACGCCTGGACGAGACAAGGCCAGATCCGACGAAGACGACGCCTAGACGAGGATCTGACGACGAAGATGACGCCGGAGGACGGTGAAGATGACGCCGACGGCGGGTCGGGAGTCTTGGGTCGGGACTCAGGAGTCTCGGGAACGTCAGGATCTGACGAATTTGAGTGGACGGAGGTTGGAAATTGAGTGGAGGGCTTGGAGGCAGAATGAGATATGATATCATAAAGCTAGGGTTTTTAGTTGTAGTTGAGTTTTGGGTTAGCGGTCACGGGTTTGTAATTGTAACTTTGGGACCCGAATCATTATTACATTGCGGATATCTGTATCCGCAACCCTCATATCCGAATCCGTATCCGAAAATAAATCTGAAACCAGATCTGTATCCGAAACCGTATCCGTCCGGTTTTAAAATTAGCTTACCATATCCGCATCCGTTCGGATACGGATGCGGATCGGTTCAGATATATCAGAGCCGTTTAGCACCCCTATGGACAACTTTCTTTTTTGTTAATCTAAATAATTAATTAGCTATCATGCGCATAACTAGAGAGGTTTACGGCTATCATCAGTTTCAACATTAGAAGGTTAGTGTCTCAGTTATTACTTTCCTGATCAACAACATCACATATCATCTACGGAGTGAACATAATTTTGGAGTGAGGTAAGGAGAGAGGGATTCAATGTGCTAAGGAGGGAGGGGTTTAATTTGTCATATGAATCTGTGATGTATAAGATTCTTAATTTTCTCATACAAGGAACTCAAAGTCAGGGATTCCAAACATCAATGCGATCGAATCACACCCTTCTCATGTGTCTAAACTTGATTTTTAGAATTTCAATTTTCAAGAAGGCAATTTCCAGATCCTGCTTGCTTATCCATAGGTTATTAAAAAAAACATTCAAAAAAGTAGCTTGCTAGTTGGATCTATAAATCTATGAGTGTGAAAAAAGGAGAACTTGATCCTTGGATAACCTATCTCCACTAAACTATGTCATGAGAGCAAGAAGATAACTGGCAAAAAATAACATAAAATTACATCGATTCAACTGTTAAGTAAATGTCCATCTCCTTTAGGATTTGAGGGACTAATTTCAAAATATTAAAAAAAAACCCAAAAGGGTTACACAAATCTTCTTTCTTCAGCTCCATTAAGGGTCATTACTACGTTAAATTAATACCTCTAGTTCCTTTAGCTTCGAAATATATGGGGTTCTCTACAGAAATCTTTTTTCATCAGCCTCATTAAGAGTCATTCCACTGCTAAATTAATAACTCTCAAGTTCTGTTACCTTCCTCAATCCATGTTGGTTTTGGCATACATCTAATCCACTTAGCTCCATCGATATGTTGCAATCACTCTAACCACCACACTAATTGGCCTCCATTGTGTGTGCCCAATCTATGCCAGTTGGTTTGTCCTCATTCTATCCTCAATTGAAGGCACATAACTTCTTACTGATGCACCCTTTTTTTGCATCACCATTCATCCATCTCAAAATTCTCATTTCAGCTATGCCCATTCTTAATGCCAAGTAGTATGACTGATAAAGCATGGATAGTTATAGGCACATTATAATTTTTTTTGTAGATATCATATGTCCCCACAATACTTGGAAAGTAATTAATCCCAAGTAGTTAATCCTTGGTTTTTAGATTTTGGTGAATTTTGATAGACAAAAATCATGTGCTCGACTTTGCCTGGTTCTGTAACATTAACTATATACAACATGCCGATCCATCTATATGATTTTGCTTTGTTAATATTTTTCCCTTGTTTTCCTGTCAACAAGTCTGTGATGCTTATAATAATTTGAGAATTGAGAATCCTGAAGTTGGGTACCATTAGGTCATTCTTATGTTCAAATCATCTATACGCAAAAAATAAGATGCTATCTAACACTTACAAAAAATTAACATTTTCACAGTTGTCATGCAGTTTTCTGATATTAATATATCCTTGCTGTTGCAATTTGATTCAAACAGGTTCGTGCATATGCCGTAAGTGTTCTTGAAAGGGCTGACGATGATGAACTCCATTGTTATTTGCTTCAGTTGGTGCAAGCTCTCCGCTTTGAAAGATCTGATAAGTCCCGCTTGGCACTTTTCCTTGTGCAGCGCTGTATGTTTCTGCTCTTTCTAAGATACTTAAGTAGACTCATTGGATCATCTCGATAAAGGTCTTTTTGCTTTTAGTGTATGGCATTAGTATGTCCACTTGGTGACAACCTCAAATATCAACCATACTTAGAATAAAAGGTTTAATTGGGATATTTTTCCATGATTTTATTCAATTATCTGCATTTTCAATTGCATCAGATCACAGATCTACCAACATGCTATGGGAGCTTTCTGATTGCTAAAAACTTAAATAGGTAAAGAAACGCCTGCAACATGAGGCTTCTTTTGTCATAAGTTTTTATTAGAGAGTTGTGATGATGATACACCAACATCATACCAGGGTAAAACTACAATGAAACTATCTTTGTTTTGATTTTACAATGTCGTCCAATATTTTTTTTGAAGTAAAAAATCCATACAGCAAGAGAATGACCTTTTGTATTAATTCAATAAGCACCACTTTGTTTTGCACTTACATGTATATAAACTTTTTACACACGTACCAGCCTGATCAGATCTTGAAAATCAGCTTGGTTCCTCTTCTTCCTCCTTTTCCTTCTTTCTTTTGTTTTTTTGTCTGTTCTTCATCTATATTACATCCTATTTAGTTAAAAAATAGTGTATCTCAAATTTTAATTTTTTTATTGATTTTGGTGTTTTTTGTTTATCCTCAGCATTGGTTTTTGTCAATGGGTATGGGTGATTTGCTATTTATATATCTGAAACATGTGATTCATTTTTACTCATTGAGTATATTGTGATTTTATAGGCAAATGCAATTCCTTTGAACAATCCTATGATCTCTTCTCATTGTATAGACACAGCTCTAGCCTATGGTAACTTTGAGGTCTTCCTTAAACTGTATGTCAAAATAGTAGGTTAGGTTTTGTTTTAGAAAGGGAAGATAGCTTAAATCGGGTAACCCTCTAGGTTTTGTGATAAGGTCTCATCTTTCCCATGTTCCCCTTGGCTAGGAATTAGGTATAACTGACAGTGGTTGGCATGATATTCATGGTGAGTTGTTATATTCGTCAATCTTTTTCAAGCTTTCTTTCCTTTAACTTGTTCTTGGATAGAGCTTTAAATGACTATGATAGTTCATTTTGTTAGTAAACTACTACATTTTGAAGTTTGATGTTTACACTAAGAGCTAAAAGGTTGTTAACTGTAACTTTCTTAAAACCATGTGCATGTGCTGTACCTTTGATGCATTTTGTTTTCTAAGGATTTTTTTCACTTTACTTCATTAGTAGAATTTCTATCTAGGTTCTGTGGCCTGATGGACTTTCTATGCATTTGAAAAACCTGCAGCACTGTCGAATATCGAGTTGGCTAGCTTCCTCCAGTGGTATGTAAGAGTCGAGTTTCATGATCCTGCCTGTGCAAAACGCTTTTGCTGTACTTATGACATGCTAGCAAGCATGATGAAGGTATAAGTAATTTGTTTCTGTGGCCAATTACTTAAATTACTCCAGTACGCTGCATGCTTCTCTTCCCATGTCTCCTAAAAGTTTATCAGAACACAATTTTCTATATTCAAGAAGTTGTGAGCTTTAAACTAGGTTGACTCTTTATTCATTTTACTTCTAGTGTGTTTATCTTTTCTTTTCAGGAAAATTGCCTGATTTTCAGCTCCTATGCCAAAGAAAGAGATGCATTTAAATTAATATTCCAAGTTTATTCTATATCTCTTGTCTCAGTATCGATATAACTTGGTTCTTTTAGTGTATATTACATTTTGTAATCTTAAGATATTACTTTGCTTTTGCTGTATGCTTCTATGGCTTTTTTATTGGTGAAGCTAACCAGATTATTTATTCATATGACAGATGTCACCAGGCTTAAATGGAGAGAAATTGTTGCAGAGTTTGGTCCGCCAAACAGAATTGACTGCTCAGTTGGGTTCTATTATGAGAGATGTAAGAAACGTACGAGGTGGAACACAAAAAAAGGTCGAGAAATTAAGACAGCTTCTTTCTGGACTTCTTAGTGAGCTTACTTTTTTTGACGAGGTATTTACTTAATTGCGCATCTATTTCTAATTGGCTTTGTCTATTAAAGCCATCCTTATCAAAATATTGAAGATTCCCCATTTTAATCTTTCTTATTTGGAGATGAGGATACCTATTTGTTGGGATTTGTTTTCTTTTTTCTTCCCTCTTCAGCCTATCCGGTATCCTCTAGTTCCAAACCTACTCATAACTGGGATCGTGCCATCAGAATCATCAATTTTCAAAAGTGCACTGCACCCTCTACGGTTGACCTTCCGGACAGCAAATGGGGGAACTTGCAAAGTAATCTTTAAGAAAGGAGACGACCTACGTCAGGATCAATTGGTAGGTGCTATTAAACCTATTCTTTCATGAAACCTCTTCTTTCCCTCAGAGGACAATAGAAAAATTTATGCCTCCTTAGCTGGAACTTCAGATGACCCTTGACTTGAGATACTCTTGTTGCAAGTTGCATTGGATACTGCTCATTTAAATATTTTGACTGATGCAGCATTATAATGAAATTATGTGAACATCATTGTTCATTATAGTGTTCTATAACGTTGATAGCTATTGGCATGTATGAAGAACAATTAAAGGACATTGTAATTGTGAATTTTAACCAGTGTATTATGTTGCTGGATCTTGCGTAAGAATTTACATATAGCAAACCCCTTTTTTTAACTGAATGTCAGTAGGTATGATGCTTTGGTTTTCCTTTTGTACTTGTTCCATCTGATTTTCTAGCTGACATTTCCTTGTTAGGACTTCGTTGGGAGAACCATTAAGTGATGCCATTGGTTTTATCCTTGTTTTGTAGGTTATTCAGATGGTTTCTCTTATGGACCGATTGCTTAAGTTGGAGAATCTTGACTTGCATTTAACTCCATATAGAGTGCTTGCTACCGGACAAGATGAAGGGATGATGGAGTTTATTCCATCCAGATCACTTGCACAGGTAAACACATAATTTAATAGATAACTAATTTCTGCTGATATGAAAAACTGTAAGAATTATATGGCCCTCATTTTTAATTTGATACTTGCTATCTTCTGTTCCATTTTCTTATGGGGAGGTTTTATCTTTGGTGAAAAGGAGGACATGCTTAAGATTTCGTTTCATTATAAAGTATGCTGATAAATTCTATAGCACCCCTTGCGCAATTGGAAATGAATAAAACCTTTAAAGCTCTAATGTGATGGTGAAGTAGAGGGTTGAAGACAATAATAACAAACAATGCAAGAGTCTGCATCCCGAATCTTTGGGAAAGGGCTACTTTATCCTTTTGGCGAAATTACCAAATTGGGATATTTAGTAACACCTCTATACCAATCAGACCTATTTAGTGGCACTGGTGACATTAAGGTATATTTTGTGAGCCTCATATTGCTATCAAGGCCTATCTGATCCCCGGAGGTGAAATTTGAGCCAAAAGTTACAAATTTTTTTTTTGCATATATACTCCTCAAATCTTCCATATTTACACATTTGCGCACAAATCTTGATTTTTGCAAAAATAAAACCCTTCTCTCTCCCCTTAACTCTTAACTAACAACAAGAGCAAATTAAATTCTGCTTCATTCACCGTATCGATGCTCAAATTTAACATGTCCCTGATTAGAATCATTATACTTGGTCGTTCGTTCATGAAAAATACTTGATGACAAATCCTTGCATCTGAGACGCTCCCTGAGCTTCTTTTGTTTGTGCTTGTTCATCTTTCTCTTCCTCTTCTTCTTCATGCTATCAGCCTACATCGCCGGCCCTTCACCATAATCACCAACATTGGAGCTCATCACTCCGTCAAACTGAATGAACCGATAAAAAGCAATTGGGTTCAGAGATAAACAATGGGGAAAGATGGGTAAAATGTAAGAAATGGGCTATGGTGAAGTAATGGAGAAAATAGGGGATTTGAGAAATGCGTTTTATTGAGAGATGTCACTAATCTTAGTGGTGGAGAGGGTAAGGATTTTTGGGGAAGTTTTTGGAGTAATTTGTATATATGAGAAATTTGAGGGATATGTGTGTGTGCGCGCGCGCACAAAAAATCCATAATTTTGCGTTCAAAGTTCATCACTATCGACCAGGTAGGCCTTAATGGCAATTTGGGGCTAACTACTAACTAAATATACTTTATGGTCGCTGGTGCCACTAAATAGGTCTTATTGGTATAAAGGTGCCACTAAATATACCAATCTGGTAATTTAGCCTCATCCTTTTCGCACGTTCACTTTATTAGTGGTCATTTCAGTTGTTTAGTTAATGTGTATAATAGCCTTTTAGGTGCCTAGATCCATGCCTGTAAAAATCATCTTTGTTCGTGTTGCTCTGTTAATTATAATTTTTCATGTGTACCAGACTACCAGTGCAGAAGACTTCGGCTATTGATTTCCATTGCGCTAGTTTTGTTAATGTATTGTTTAACTGTATAGGTGTGAGTAGAATGAATCATGAGTTTTTTTTTCTTTTGCTGTGATATAAAACAGAATTTGTCGTAGTGACATTACTACAGGTATTAGAGGGATGTATCCTTGTAATGCTTCTGTGACATCTTCTGTGTTATCTAACTGTATGCACACTATGTAGAATGAATAAAAGTCATGTTTCATAGATTGCTTATAGTTGTAGTTTTTTCTCCTTGACATTTATTACTAATCTGCATTTACTTGAAAATTGTTGTCAGATTTTGTCAGAGAACAGGAGTATCACAAACTATCTTCAAAAGTATCACCCTGATGAAAATGGACCATTTGGTATAACAGCCACTTGTCTTGAAACTTTTATTAAAAGCTGTGCTGGGTACTCTGTCATTACATACATCTTGGGGATAGGTGACAGGTAAGTCACTTTTTTTAGTTGATATCTATGTGCTCAGGTTAAATCTTTCTTGCCACTTATTAGTAGTTTCACACTTATTGTAATAATGATGAGGTCATCTTATTCTTTGTTATGAACGACTGATTAAGAGTGGAAAACAATTTACTTGGGTGACTTTAAACATCATACTAAAAGGGATTTTCTAATAGTTCTTGTTAAACTTTGGTTGCAAATTGATTTTTAGCTTAGTTTCATTTCTATGAATTGGGTATGCTGCTGACCTCTCTATCTTCATATTTTTTCTAGCCTCATGACGTCAACCCTAGTTCTGATGTCATAATTTGTACTGGTAGATTGAAGAAATTTATTTAAGATTATGGAATTCTGATTTCCATCTGGCTTCTTTGCCCACACACACACACACACACACAAACTCAAAAAAAAAACTTCAGAACTTGTTAAGACATGCATAGTTAACATGAATGTATAGCTGCATATTGAAATCTGGAGTTCTTTGTGTGTGTGTGTGTGTAATTTTAGTAAACTTCTCGCCTAAGTTGGTGTTAAGATTACTGGAGGTTGTCCTTATTACTATTTCGCTGGATTTAGGATTATACTTTTTGTATATTGATAACTCTCAATATTCAGCCTATTTATGCATAGAAATGTGAGAAGAAGCTCTAAGCTGATGCAATCAGTTAAATATTATAGCCTATCATTGCCTCTAAAAACACTGTAAGATGATAATTAGTCTTGCATGTCTTGAGTTTCTTGAAGTGAATAAGTTGAAGAATGACTTTATTTTGCATGTAGGCATTTGGATAACCTTCTCCTCACGGATGATGGGCGCCTGTTTCATGTTGATTTTGGTTTTATTTTGGGTCGAGATCCAAAGCCATTTCCACCGCCAATGAAACTTTGCAAGGAAATGGTTGAGGCCATGGGTGGAGCTGAAAGGTTTGTTTTTTTCCTCCTTTTACCAAATACCCCAGAAGCATATTGTAGAGTTTAAGAATAAACCGTGCTGTAACATAACTATAATATCAAAAGTTGTGTCGAAATTTGGCATGCTTCATTCTTAAACTCCCATAGTCTATAATTAATATGCTTCTCGGGTATGTTGGTAATACCCTATAATAGAGAAGAAAATTACTTTACCTACTACCTTTAAACTTCAACATACTTCCATATCTAGCACTTTCTCCGCGGCATCATTGATTTCTTTGTGAGTCCCATAGTTAATAATTTAATTCTCTTTTAAAATTATTTGGAATTAGCCCAATGGTTTTTTTTTTTAAACTAATTGACTCTTATCCTGACATAACCTTTTCTTGACTTACAGCCAATATTACACGCGGTTCAAGTCTTACTGTTGTGAGGCATATAACATTTTACGGAAGTCCAGTAACCTTATATTGAATCTGTTTCATCTAATGGCTGGTTCAAACATCCCTGATATAGCTTCTGACCCTGAAAAAGGCATTCTCAAGGTAATGTTTTCTACTTTGTGCTCAGATTGAAACTTATGTATGCCTATATGACCAAGAATATTTTTTATGAATAGCTTCAAGAGAAATTCCGTTTAGACTTGGATGATGAGGACTCCATACATTTCTTCCAAGATCTCATAAATGAAAGTGTTAGTGCATTGTTTCCTCAAATGGTGGAGACAATTCATCGATGGGCTCAGTATTGGCGCTAACTGTTTTGGTTTTTAATTGTTAAGGTCCAGCAGCAAAGTAAGTTACTCAACTTACTTCCATTACTTTTTCACGTGTTCTCGTCTTTGCGGGAGTCAAGAAATATTTATGGGTTATTTGCACTTCAATGCCTCTAACTTTCTCTCATTTTTTATGCTAATATTCTGAAGTTTAAGTCTGTCAGATAATCTCTAAGTTCACCTACTTTACATTTTAGTGTCTTTTATTTTATGTGACCATTAGAGTTTCTGTTAGAACTACATCATATGTTGTTTTTTGACATTATTGCCCCTGTTAAAAAAGAGTACTCTCAACTCCCAAGTCCCTTCTTCCTTTTATTTAAGGGAAAATATTATTCTTATCTTATCCATTTGATTTCTGCACATAAGCCGGACGGGAAGAAAATTAAAACGAAGAAAATATTTATAAATGGAGATGTGGAGAACTGAATATAATAGTATTAATTTTGTAGAAATATCATTGCACTTCTTCACTGTCAATTTAACGATGTTAATTCTCTTAAAAGGTCCTTCTGGAGAGATTATACTTCTGGGTGCCAAATTTAAAAAAAAAAGGATGATGAAACTCTGGAATATGAAAGAGAAAAATAACCCAGTATTTATGAATAAATTTGTAAGTGCTAGGCATACAGCTTGCTGCTGTTGAAGACCTACTTGAAGTGGATGTGCCTTTTCTTCGCCTCATAGTATGCTATAGGCTCAGACAATCATGCTTACATGTTCTTATACAATTCATATATAGTTCAGTTTAGACATTTAGCGCACTGATCCTGTTTTGTACTCAAAGAACCCTGCTAATTTTTGTTTTTCCGTTAATCTTGTTGACTTTGACTTACAGGGGGATTAAAACTGTCTGCCAAAGGCCCATATCACATCTGCTGCTCAAATCCGTGTACATCTATGATCTGTTTATTACCTATTTGCTTTGGGGCGGTTGCTTTTATTTTACTTTTTTGTATATAATTTCCACAATGCTGGTGAGTATTGTATTTATAGCACATGAAATGTATATATAAGAAAAATTATTGTATCTGAAAAGAAAACTTGTTATGGAATAAATTGATATTGCAAGTAGATATGTACGCACTGTTGAGACTCCATGTATCAGTTTGGCACAATGGCCCTGGGCTGCAAACGGTTTGGTTATGGCTCAAACATGGTACTTATCATATCCGTAATTGCTTATCAATTGCAGATACGGATATGTATGTGTATTGGTAAGGAAAATTTATATTCATATCCGTTAAAAGTTTCTATTGGTACATATGTACATGTAGAAGTAAAATGATATGAAAATATTAGATAATACTAGAAAAAATATAGCTTGTATGATATGAGAGAATTTATTAATATGTTGATTATATCTAGAAATCTAAGATCATATTTATTGATCATCAAACTAAACTCAAATGCACTAATATGAGGATTAAAGCTATTGCAATTGTATGATGAACATATATTCAGACGGTTAGGATATAGTTAGGATACATATATTTTACTATATATCTGTATTCATAATTGCATTCTATCCGATATAATTTTTAGTAACAATATATGTATTCTTGCATATACTGATATTTTTTGCATCCATCCCTAGTAACGGTGGTGCCTCTTTACTTTAACACTTCCACGAATATAGATTTTTTGCGCCCCTAGCAATGGGTAGTGCCTCTTTTATCTTTAAGGGGCTGTTTGGATGGGCCAAAATTTTAGGAAACTATCATTTTTGGAACAGAAATTAGGTTTTGGACTATTATAAGATTCTAAAAGTTGTGTTTGTTTCAAAAAATTTTAAGAAAATGTTTCTTAAAAAGAGAGAAAACAATATGTTTCTTTGGACAACCCAAATCCTTTATTTTAGCTTTGAAATGGGCTAAGAAAGCTAATAATTGTGTCCAGCTCAGCATTTCCTCTCTCTCTCCTTTTCTCTTCACGTGCCAACAGTCAGAACCCCACCCCCATTACACTCACTGCCTCATCTTCTCGTTCCCTCCTCTTCTACATTTCCCTCTTCCGTTTTGCGCCGCTTCATAAAAAAACACACGAGGCTATGGCTACTCAAATCGGCCACAAACAGATCTAATGTGGTCGATTAAAGCTTTGATTATCTCCTTGATGAACCCTAGCTATTGATTTCAAAATGAAATTTTTGATTTTTGGGGTTTACAAGAAGTGGATTTTCTGATGTTGGGAGTTTTCACGATGCATGTCGTCGTCGTGAATGAAGGCGATCTTCTCTAATTCCGGTGTAGTCGACACTTCCTCTTTGTTCTATTCTTCAGAGTTGACGGCTTGATTTCTGGGTGTAGGGTTCATACTACAAAATTTCACCTCTCATCCTCCGGATCTACTCTATAACGAAGTAAAGGTACAACGTTCCTCTAATTTGTAATTTTTTTATATGTAGGCAAATTAGAGTAAACTTGCTCTGGTCAATATTTGTTATGATTAACTAATAATATGATTGTACCTGATTTTATTCATGTTTTGAGCAAAATATACATATCAAGCAGTCATGTTAGCATTCCCCTGGTCTCTTTTTATTTGGAATAAAGTTCAGAGGATTATAATGAGATGATTGAGCATATGATTAAGAATTGACTTCGGAAAATTCAACTAAAAAAATTTATTAATTTTGGAAATTAATATATTCAACTCTACAGAAGAGTGTTATGGTTTGTGAATTGACTTCGGAAAATTAATTTTTATTTTTTTATTTACTTTTTTACATTTGTATATTTACTTGATGATGATGTTTGTAGATGTCGTACACAGCTAGCTCAAAGATATGTTAGTATGATTTTCTAATGAATTGGCAATATGATATCGTGGTTGATAATACCAAATATTGGTATACTTGTATAATTTGACTAAATTTTATATTAGCTAAGTTTTAGAAATTGTTCTTTCCTTCAAGTATTTGCATATGTTTAAGAATATATTTTTTGATCATTGTAGATGGATGATGTTTATGAGGAAATGTTAATGAGGATGTCAAGTACTGCTACTATTTTCGTCATCGTGACTATGTTGACATGTGTAATGAGAATGCATTGTAGTAAGAAATCTATCACTTATCACTATAGGGAGAGGAAAAAAGAAAAGATAGAGTCTAGAAATGCACACATATACCGTGTATTTTCTGATTATAGTCAAAACTGTAGAGATTATGTTAGTATGAGGCCGCAAGCATTTGAAAATCTTGTTAGAATAATGAGAGTTACAGGCCTACTTCAGGATTCACGTGATGTTAAAGTAGAAGAACAATTGATCATGTTTCTTAATATTTTAGGTCATAAAACAAAAAATAGAATACTAAGGTCACATTTCATAAGACCAGGAGAAATAAAATCTAGGTATTTTAATAAATGCTTAGAAGCAGTTGGTCGTATAAGGGGGCGATTCCTGAAGCAAGCACCAAATTAAGTGGTGCCAGAGATTGCAAACAATCCTTTGTACTATCCTTGTTTCAAGGTAATGAACTCATTTACATAACATGCATTGAATAAAAGATAAATTTTATTATATGAAATAATAGTAATTTAATACATGATTTAGGATTGCATTGGCATGATAGATGGAACCCACATCGACGCCATACTTCCTGCTAGACTTGTTGCCCGTTTCAGATGCCATAAAGGTGTAACTCAGAATGTTCTAGCCGCATGTCCTCCAAATAAGTTATTTTCAAACGTTCCGGCTGGATGGAAGGGGTCCGCAAATGATTATAAAATACTACAAGATGTACTTTCAAGGCCTCAACCACATGGACTGAGAGTCTATGATGGTAATTAATCACTAAAATGAATATTCAATTATAATTTATAAAAATATATTTATTTACTACATTGTATTGTTTATACTTGTAGGTAAATATTATTTGTGTGATGCAGGGTACACTACCATGTTTGGATTCATCTCCCCTTATCGTGGTGTATGTTATCATTTATGAGCACAGGGGTAGGCCAATAAATAATAAAATAGAGTTGTTCAATTTAAGACATTCATCGCTAAGGTCTAAAATTAAATCAACTTTTGGATTATTGAAGAATCGTTTCAAAATCCTCACCGCAAAGCTACATTATCCTTTTTCCAACCCAAGTTGACATAGTTTTGGCTTGTACTATACTTCATAACTATATTGCCATAGTGGATCCGGGCGATGACTTATTGAATGAGAACATTACTATTGAAGATGACGATGGAGAAATAGCTAATGAGGATAAAGATGACAATGTTGAGCTTTTTTCTTCTAAGTATGGCTGATTTTGATGATGTTGATAAAAGCAAGAAGTGTGAAGTTACTCCTTCCCCTAAAACCCCTAGAATTCCTACTTCAAACTTGAACATGAACTTCATGCCATTCCCCCAAGCCCACTACTCTGCTCCTCCACCTCCTTATCCATCTTACTCTCATTATGATAATAATTTCTCATTTATGACTCAACAACATATGTCATATACGAATATGCTTAGTAGCTACCTAATTATCCATGCTACCCCTAGCTCACATAACAATGGTACCCACTCTGGGGATAGTCTTTGATACGAGTCGTCGTGCGAGCACCCCTTTGGTCGCGGAATTACCAAAAGGTGGGTTGAGAAGAGGATGACCAAAACACAAGAACAATTCAGTATAAGGCGAAGGAAAATACCTTCTCTAGATTATGAGTATGAAAAGATTACAATCCCTCTCTCACAATCTCACTAGAATTGAGAACAACCTCCCAACTCTCCCTCTAAACCCTAATACAATTATTAGAATCTCCCTCTGATCTAAGATCTCATAGATCCTCACAATCTATTTAGGACTACATCTTGGCCTCTAACCTCCTTGTTTAGAACCCTAAACAATCCCTATTTATAGGGTTTACAACGTGGTGGTAATCTTGTAAATAAACGATCCGGTCGACCGCCAGGCTTGGTCCGGTCGACCGGCCAGAGAGTTTTCTCAAACCCTGCACCGTGCAGGTTTTCCGGTCGACCAGCATGTGTGCTGCGGTCGACCGGCCAGAGATCTGCCAGTCTACCCTGTTCTTTTGCGTTTCGTTCTTATTGACTTCTTTCACCGTCTTCTTTGGCTCCATCCATGCTCCTATTCCCAAGATATGAGAATCTTCTATCCTCAAGCTCCCATGAGGATCGCTAAGCTCCTGAAGAGAAGATACACCCGTATCATGGGTCCCCCCTTTAGGAACTTGAAGTCCCGTTCAAGTTAGAACTGAAACTGAGGGAACTCGTGAGCCCCTCCTCCTTTTCTGAACCACCTGGCCTTGCTAGGAATCTGATCTCGACGTCCGATCGGAAATAACTCATTCATCCCGCGTCTCGTCGTAGTCACTTCTCGCTCCAAGTTGCAATCCTTAATCGATGGCTTTTCTGAAAGTCTAATGCACAGCGAGACAAACTTCTTGCTTGCATTCACTAACCTCTTCGCTCGCGTCACCGTTCCCAAGCTTGTCTCCCTCGGAAGAGATGCCGAACGAAATATGAACTTTTCACCACCCTTGGTGAATGTATACTTCTGAGCCCGCCTCTCGTAGATCGCATATCTATCCCATAAGTACGGATTGCCCAGTATAATCTGACAAACATCCAATGGAACTACGTCGCATGTGACCTCGTCAATATACGACTCATGGAGCGCAAATCTTACAGTGCATTGATCAACTACACATAGCTTCTCCTCCTTCTGAATCCACCCCAATGGATAAGGCTTCGGATGCTTGACCGTCTTCAGACCCAGCTTCTGCACCAATGCCTCGGATATCAAATTCTTCTCGCTGTCCGAATCAACAATGGCATCAACTAAACTGGTCTTCGCTTGCAACTTAAGAACAAAGAGTTGCTCTCTCGGGTCGTCGTCCTCTTTCGTGGCCTGCTTTCCCGTCATAAGATTGAGACTGATATTAGGCTCTGTCATCCCCGGGACTTCTTTCGGACCTTGAGCTATCATGTATGCCTTTTTCTCCTCCTTCTTCTTCAACCCTCTTGGCTTTAGATAAGGATACTTCTCCCAGCACCGATCAGCTTCGCGACATGTCTTCTCGCAGTGACTACAAATCAGCCCTGCTTTCCCTGGATCACCCTTCTTCTTCTCCTCCTTAAACTGAGAACCACTAGACTCGCCTCCAACTTGCTTTGCATCCCCCTTTGCTTCGTTGCTCTTCTTTTGCTTGCCCTCAATGGCAATGGCCTTCACGCTCGCATCTGCAATAGTCTCGACCGTGAATAACCTCATCTCCTTCCGGATGTAATCGCTCAATCCCGCCATATACTTCATGAACACGGAATATTCCTCTGTCGCAACGTTAAGAACCATTGCCTGCTGCTGGAACTCCGTAGTGTATTCTTGAACGGTTTGATTGAACCCTTTGGCCGCAAGCCGTACGGACTTGCCTACCAACGTTTCTTCAAGGAATCGCCACCGGATAGAACTGTTTCCTAAGTAGCTCCTTTGAACTTGTTTTCCGCACGGAGCACCGCCTTTCTTCTTCCTGCTTTGCAATAGGATTTCCACACGTCCAACGGCATGTCCTGAAAGCTTCAAATGTCATGGGCGAACAGCAATCTTCTCTTTGACGAATAGCCATTAAAGAGTAAAAATACGTCTCATCGCTCAATTCCAGTCATCAAGCTCTCGACGTTAACACTCGACCATCATAGAATAGGAAATCTCCACTCTGAAATCAATCTTGCAGATTCTGGTAAGAATTCTTACCCCCTTGATGGCGGTGGCATGCTTGAACGGTGCTCGCGTCCTCCTCGTCCGAGCCTGAAAGCTCGGCCTCTCTGCCAACCGACTGCTATAGGTTTTTCTTAGACCTAGAAGAAGATTCCGCCCTTTTCGGTTCCCTCCCTTGGATGAGAACCGACGAGTTTGTTGAGCGTCGACCCTATCGGTCCTCGATCTGCGCTTTCTCTAATGGCAATCAATCCTCGGCCAGAATTATTCTCCTTCAGGCCATCTTCTCCTCCCTTAAATCGCTGCGACTCCTTCCAATGAAATAAGGCACCGGCCAAGCTTCTTGTATGTTCAGGAACGAGTAAGCACCATACACAGGATGCAGCGCCTTCTACGATCTAAGTGGGCTGCCTGATACCGAACTTGATACGAGTTGCCGTGCGAGCACCCTTTGGTCGCGGAATTACCAAAAGGTGGGTTGAGAAGAGGATGACCAAAACACAAGAATAATTCAGTATAAGGCGAAGGAAAATACCTTCTCTAGATTATGAAGAACAAAAGATTACAATCTCTCCCTCACAATCTCACTAGAATCGAGAACAACCTCTCAACTCTCTCTCTAAACCCTAATACAATTATTAGAATTTCTCTTCCCTTAGGTCTGATTGTTTAGAACCCTAAAACAATCCTATTTATAGATGTGCTAACGTGGATGGCAATCTTGTAAATAAACAAGCCCAAAAGAATCAGGAATCCCTGTCAAAACAGAATCCAAAACGAAACAGGAAACCCAGAAATCGCGATCCGGTCGACCGCCAGGCTTGGTCCGGTCGACTGGCCAGAGAGTTTTCTCAAACCCTGCACCGTGCAGGTTTTCCGGTCGACCGGTATGTGTGCTGCGGTCGACCGGCCATAGATCTGCCAGTCTGCCCTGTTCTTTTGTGTTTCGTTCTTATTGACTTCTTTCACCATCTTCTTTGGCTTCATCCATGCTCCTATTCCCAAGATATGAGAATCTTCTATCCTCAAGCTCCCATGAGGATCGCTAAGCTCCTGAAGAGAAGATACACCCGTATCAGTCTTTCATTGAAGAGGGCTATTGAAGTTGATGCTGAGACAATTTCACCAAGCAAAAGAAAGAAGAAAGTAATTGCTAAAAGAAAAATGCCATCAACAATTATAGATAAAGCTCCAAACATCAGGGGTGTACCTAACATGTATTGGAATGTAATGCATGATGATGTTTTAATCCCTGTTCTTGCTCAGTTGGCGAGGGATGGTCTCAAGGTTGATAAGAATTTTAAAATACATGCATACAAGGTGGCTGTTGAAGAGGTAAACAAGCACTGTGGAGCTGAATTCACTAAGAAAAATATGATGAACCATATGAAGAGCTTGAAGGCTAAGTTTTATGATATGCGAACTGTCATGAACATGAGTGGTGCCAGATATGATCCAAAGAAAAAAATTGTGACCATGGACCGAGATTCTTTTGATATGTGGGCGGTATTGATTGATATTTTATATATTTATCCGCATTATTTCTATACAACAATATTTATCTTGCATTTTTCCTTACATTAGTTTACTATACAGGACAAGTAGTGTAATAGCTCTAAGTTGAAGGAGTATTTGAACACGCCTCTCACTCACTATGATGATTTATGTGTCATTGTTGGTGATGACCAAGCAAGGGGAAACTTGGCAAAAGATATGTGTAAGAAACTTGGTTCTAGTCGGCCTCTTGAATTTTTAGAGGAACTAATAAATCTTTCTGAAAATGATAATGATGAGGCCCCAAACACACATTTTGAGACTGAGATACGAAGTGTAGAAAAGATCAACACTCAGTCTCAAAATGTGAGTCATCTAGTGGTGTAACTTCTACATCCAATGTCAAATCTCAATCAAAAAAGAAGAGTGGTAAGGGTAAAGATGATGATTCACTAATGCGTGATCTCATCGAGTCCATGTCCTACTCAATTCGAAATCAACATATTTTACATTGGAGCGAGAGCATGACCAAGGCTTTATTAGCACATGAGACTAATTTCTCTGAGACGATACTAGATAAAGTTCTTGATTATTTGTATGACAACGAATCAGAACCTAGGACGTTCATTATCAAAAAAAATACGAAGAAACTTTTTATAGAGAAGATTATCTCTGAAATGGATTTGACAAAGAGGATTGACGGATGTGTGAAGTTGTTTCCTTCCACCTTTTGTCATGTTGTTGTTTTCATGGGCCTCATTGTAACAATAACTAATTGATCCCCATACTTTTGATGTTTATGTAAAGCTGCAATAATGCAGCCTATGATACTCGGGTTATGATTTTGCTTTTATTTTGTTGACAAAACTGTTGTTTAATTTTATAAAACTGTTTATGATTAGGTTATGATCAGGTTATGATCTTGTGAGTGGTTTGTATGATTTTGTATGCTCTGTGGTTATTACAAGAGTGGTGTTGGCTTATTTATGAGCAGTTTCAGCTTAATGTTTGCTTCAATTAAATACATTAGTGGTTATGACCAGGTTGTGCCCAGATTATGAGCACTTTCAGGTTAATGTTTGCTTCAGTTTCAGCTCTATGGTTATGACTAGGTTAGGCAAAAGATTATGAGCAGTTTCAGCTCAATGTTTGCTTCACTTTTAGCTCTATGGTTATGATTAGGTTGTGCTCAGATTGTGTAGTTACAGCTCTATATGAACTTTAGTTTTTCTTCAGCTAAGGGGCTATTTTCATCTCTTGTTTGCTTGAGATTCAGATAAGTTGAGTTGTATAATTTGAGTTATTTTTAGCAGATTATGATCAATTTTCCTATTTGCTAAGGGGATGCTTTCATTGCATTATTGTGTGCAGGTTATTAGCTTGGAAATACATGTTGTTTTTTCACATCTATTCTCATAAGACACGATGCTATGATCTGTGGACAAGTTATAAAGATAGCAATCTACAGACTTTGGTGTATTGGTAAGGCTATCTTTCAAACTTTGGCTCCTCATCTGAGCAGAAAATTGGTTTGTGTCATGATGCAACAATATTCATGAGTTATTTGGGTTTTTTTTTTGCATTAGGCAATGATGATGGGTCATTTTTGTTAATGCAGACTATATTATGATTTCATTATTTAGATGATGCAAACCATGATGAGAATGCAATCTAAATTGCTCATGCAATTTTTAGATGAGACAACCATTATGTGTAGGAAATCTATAATGCAATTACAATATTTAGGTGAGGCATTGTATACAGATAATATGACTTTAATCTGAGCCTCATACTTTGTTATTTAACAATCATGAAAATTTCCTTTCATATCTCAATACATTTTTCCACTACATGACATATTTTTAAAGATAAAGATGAGTACACAAATTATAACTAAAAATAATACACTCATTTTCTAAATGATTAGTTGATGCTCTGCTGATTTCAATTCTCTCTTCAATTTCTTGATTTTCATTGACTTTTGTTTTCAAGAATGTCTTCACTTTGTGATAGTTAATTTCTATTTCTGCAATCAACCTCTTTATGAACCCATTGAAAGAAGTTACATTCTTTATTTGAGAACTTAGCACAACCCCAGTAATATCTCCATTTATTTTTTCCATTTGCACATAATTTCAAAGGAGTTCAAAGCTTGCATTTACACTTCACTTCATAAGGGTCAATTGCTTGTTTGCTATCACATTTCAGCTTCATCTTCATTACAGTAGCAATGTTGCTTTGTTTCCTGGAACAAAAAAAAAAGGCTAAAATGAAGTGCATTGTATTGGGCTAATGCTGATACATTTATATAGGATTGAAACTCCTATATACTAGTCGTTGCAACCCCTAGCCATTTATACATGTTGCCAACTTTGTACAGCCTATATTATCTTCTCGACAACTATGTTTATTCACATTTTTTGGTTTTTTCCTATTCTATGGTTTTGAATCACACACAAAAAAGCTCCAGAAACGCTTTCTATGATGGTATTTTTCTTATTCTTTAGAATTGAAACAAACATGAGTTTTGGATATGCTTTCCTATTCTTTACTTTATCATTCCATATCAAACACAAGTTTTGGATTTCTTAGATATCCCAAAAAAAATTGGATTTGGTTTTTTGTGAGGGAATTTATTTCCATAATTGTATGGAAATGAACCAAACAGCCCCTAATAATTAAAGCTTCTTGCCACTTTATGACAAAATTCATGTTTTCTAAAATAATAAAAAATAAAAAAAGGAAAATGCGTGATAATTTGACGGACTTTTGAATGAATACCATCTTCAAACTTTTTTCTTACATTCATTGAGGTATTCAAATTTGGAATATAATGAATCCAATAGATAATTTCTCATGAATCGTGATCTTGGTTCGATTGTTACCCTATTTCCTATTAAAAAACTAAAATTACTCCTATAACAATAATAATTGCATATATACCCTCCAATTCTATTCTGTTTGCAGTTTTAATCAACAAATATTCCGATTTGCAAATTTATTTCTACATTCTCTTGTATTGAAATTTTGAACCCTTCTCATTTAATAACATTAAAATTATAATTTATAGGAGTAAATTTAAAGATACAGAATAGGGGGTAATCTACAATGCAGGCGAAATGTTCTCTTTGCACGGCGAAAGGAAGAATTTTTGTCATTTACTACTTCTTAGCTTGAAATTCAATTAATGTCAAATAAGTAGTGTAATTTTTTTAGGGAAAATTGCTTCTAGGCCCCAAATTTGAACTTTCAATGTGCCTCAACCCATCCTATTTTTTTAATGTGCTTTAGCCCCTTTTTTTGAAAAAAATATGCACAATGCCCCTCCATCATGATTCCAGCTCATGTCAGTAGTTGATTAGACATGCCAGCTCATGATTAGACATGTCAGCTGGCTTAAATCCCAAATTTACCCTCCTCTTTCTCATGCCAGTGGATGTTAACTCTTGCAGGTAACATGTTAACTCTTGCAGCTAACATGTTAACTCTTACTAATATGCCCACTTGAAGTTCCTCGTGACGGCGCCGACGGCGGAGCGGGGGAGGGGGCAGAGGGGGACCGGAGGAGGAGGAGAGAGGTGTAGGAGGAGGTGCAGCGGGGGAGGGAGGCGGGGGAGGGGGTGAAGGGAGGGCAAAATCGGGTTTTTGGACATGGAGGGGCCTGGACGTAATTTTTTTAAAAAGGAGGGGCTGCAGCACATTAGGGAAAGTAAGGGGGGCTGGGGCACAATAGAAGTTGGGTTTTGGGGCATTGAAGCAATTTTCCCTAATATATGGGCCCAGCTTATTTTAACTCAATATGAATACATGGAAAATTAATTAATATTTAAACTTTAAGGATATATTTGCAAATAAGATAGATTGAAGGATACATAATTAAGGAAAACCCCACGTTTGACAAAGGGTTAAGGAAGATGGATTAAGAAGAAGGATTAACATAGTTAGCCAATTCAATAATCCAAAGGAGTTTTATTTTAGCCATTTGATCATTTTTAGTGTTTATGAATAACAAGAATTTTGACTATTTTCTTTATAATTAGAGGGCTTAATTCTTAATCATTCTAAATAGGAGTATTAGTAAACCTCTTACTTTAGGGGTTAACTCATTTTAATCCCTCTATAAGGGTTAGCTTAATCATTTTGTATTTTTTGCGTTTGGCAAATTATTGAGAGTTAACTCACTTTAACTCTTGTATAAATTTTTTATGTTTGGCAAGTTAAGAAGGAGTTAAGTCTCCTTAACCCCTCACTTAACTCTTTGCCAAACGCCACCTTACGTACCATTTAGCAAATGTTTAAATGAAGGGTTAAGGAGAGCTAACTCCTCCTTAGCCTACCAAATACAAAAGTTTACACAGCATGTAAACTAAGTTAACCCCTTATAATCTGCCAAACACAAAAAGTAATAGAAGGATTTTCAAATCCCTCCAGAGGAGCTAAAAGGTGTCAACCCTTGAAAACGAAGGGTTCACGAAACCACATATGTAGAAGGATTAAGAAGTAATCCCTTATTTTATAATTAAAAATAATAATCGTGAGCATTTTTATTTCCAAACTCAAAAATGACCACAAAGATTAAAATAAACTAACCTTAAAAATTAAAAAAAAAAATAATCCTTCAAATTAACAAGTAGATTAATTATATTGATCCTTACCGGGTTGAAAAGTAACCTACGACTCCAATTTCACGGGAATATAAAAGCGAGACACGTGTCACCGATATAACCCCTCTCCTCCTCGAAACCGCCTCAACTCTGAAGTCCAAACACAAAACGCCCACGTGTCACTCTCTTATTCCCCCACCTCTCCACTCCCTCTCCTATAAATTAGCCCCACGGATCAAACCCCAGCTCAACGAATAAAAAAAATGCTGCGTCTCGGAGCTCTGCGTCTCTTGGGATACGGTCACCGCCCGGCGGTGACCCCACCGCCCGCGGTGGTCCGGGCGTACCACGAGCGTGTCGTGGACCACTACGAAAACCCTAGGAACGTGGGGTCGTACGACAAGCGCGATCCGGCGGTGGGGACTGGGCTCGTCGGAGCTCCGGCGTGCGGTGACGTCATGAAGCTCCAGATTAGGGTTGATGACGACAGCGGGAGGATCGTCGATGCCTGCTTCAAGACCTTCGGGTGCGGGTCGGCGATCGCGTCCTCGTCTGTTGGTGAGACTCGATCTTGTTTTCTTGGAGAATTTTTTTTTAAAAAAGTAAAGTTGGCGATCTCGAGTTAGGTTGGTTGTCTTTCTTTGTTTTTCTGGGTTAGGGAGGTTGCTATTGATTTGTTGATTTCTGGGGTTCTTTTACTATTAGATTTCTATTTTCGGATAGTTTGATATGATTCATGTTGATGTCAAGCATCTCAAATTCCATGCTTTTCAATAATTGACGCCAGTTGACTTAGAATTGTAGCAAAGTCTATTGAGATTTGATAATCGTTTGGTGATATTTGTTTGAAAGATTGAGAGTTAACTAGTTGTATTTGTTTTTTAATAAAAAAAGTTGTTGTTTTTAGGTGTAAGTTGAATTAATTGTTTCAGGGTCGCGCAACAATTTCTTGTTTCTCAAGTTCCTTTGTTAGTTTATGCCCCATATGTACTCGAATCAATCGCTAAAACTTTGTCTTGTTAGACCTGGTAGCATATGTTGATGCCGTCTTGCTTCGATATATTTTCTGGGCAATTTTTAGGATTATCGAAATGCTCATTTCGTGCTGCATTATCCTCAGCAAATTTCCTCTTACAATTGAAGTCTAGTTAGGTACACTTCCGCGCATGCTATTTAAAGTTTGGTATTCAAGGGACATTGCGCGCGTAGGTAGTAATACTTTAGGTACCCAGTTTTCGTATAGCGTTTTTCGCACAATTTTTTGTGTCATGAAGTATGATATTATCTTATCTACGGCTACGACCATCCTCCTGATTTTGGTTTTATGACTGTATTAATTGCAGCTACTGAATGGGTCAAGGGGAAACAGATGGAGGAAGTCTTAGCCATCAAGAACACGTGAGCTACCCTCTACTTCTCACCGTTTATAATTCTACTCTTTTTAAGTTATTGTAGATTTTGGGCTTCTGATGCTTTCTCCATATCTGTAGTCATGTGTACTTTCTTCTGCTTTTTATGTGAACGTAACGAACATGAACTGCAACCACTCTGTTTTCCATTATTGATGTCGAACAAATTCAGGGAACTTTGACTCGGGTTAACTTATGCAATTGTCTCGGACTTTGAAAGGTATATCTAAGTTAAAATTCTTATGGTTCTAGGTCGGACTCAGAAAGCACCTGTAAATATAAAATTAAACGGCCTCGGGGCGTGCTTGTGTAGAACAGGGGACTTACTTAAGGATTGTGTTAAGTAGAAGGTTGTAGAGATCAATTTTTGTAGATTTCGCTGAGTGTTAGTTCTGGTTGGCAGCAGCTATGAGAGGGAATTGCTAGCTTGTATCACTTCGTTGTGGGTATAGGTCTTTAATCTAATCAACATCCGCGCTGAGTTCTCCTCCTCTGCTTTACAGGGAATTTAACTTATGCTATTTAAGTTCATTGCTCAATGTAATAGTAGTGATCAAATTATGAGAAACATATTTTGATTTAAACCCATTTGCTTACTCCCCCAACTTTCGCAGTGAAATTGCAAAGCATCTTTCGCTTCCTCCGGTGAAGCTCCATTGCAGTATGCTTGCAGAGGATGCTATAAAGGCTGCCGTGAAGGATTATGAAGCCAAAAAAGCAAAGAAATCTGGAAACGGTGAAGAAGCTGCAAATGCTTGAAATGTGAGGTCCTTCATAGCTTGGTTTAAGAATCACGTATCTATTATTTCCAATAACCCCCTCAGTGGTTATGCTCAATAACATGTATACAATATGATGCTCGAGGAAAAGCTGGTGTATATATTGATAGTTTGTGGTTTGTGATGCAAATTTTGTGTGTATAAATTTAGTGATTGTGGTTAGCTTTTTTCTGAAGCCACTGCCAAAACCTGATTGTTTCACACGTCGTGTATGTGTGTATGTGTGAGTGTCGCGTAATACTGATGTGCTGTGGATGGTTCTCTTAATGTTTCACTGCGTTGTGGAGAGACCCTCTTCTCTTTAGTATGGGCAACAATAATTGCGAGATTATCCACTTGGGCGTTAGGATTACAATTGTCCCTTTATGATTTAAGTTTTTTCTCCGACTATTGAAGCTAATTTTATATATTCTACAGTAACGCGGGGGATACAAATCATATCGGAACATCCCCTGGATGTGAGGATACAAATCATATCAAAACATTCAGTAATGATTTGAACCATACAATGAACCATTGAAATTCTCAAATTGCCACCGTGATATACCAACTTTTGAGTCCAATATCTTTTTCCATTAGGTTTTTTAGGTATTGGTTGTTAGATCTAATAAAAAACTTGAGATCTAACCCATAAAGCCATGATTGAATTCAAAGAGATTAACAAGAATCAAAAGGTGCGGAAGCATATATCTGAATCCATTAAAGAAAACTTGATTAGGGTTTTGATGATCTTCTAACCTTAGGGTTTCTCTCTTATGGATCTCTTTAGATGGGGATAAGAGAATGAGAGTGGTTAACCCTAGATTAGGGACCATAACCCCTTATATATAGGTGTTGTACATTTGTAATTTGGCCCCTCATCAAATTACAATTACAACCTGGTATCTGCACATATAACCCCCATGATTTATTTAAATACCTATTAACCCAAATTGATTGATCACTTTAAGTGGGTTATCCTTAAAGATAGTAATACACATTGATTAATCATATGTGCCCACAAATAGATTTAATTAGATTTAAATCCAACAATCTCCCACTTGGGCACCATATGATTCCTTAAATTGTGTATAACCTTATGAGCTCAAAATTGCTATCATTAAAAAGATATTTCCAAACAATCTCGTCCATTGACTATATCAATATAGGATCAAAGCGGCCTTCGTCACATTTATCGTGACTCGACCCATCAATGGTCACATATACCAATACAATCAAACGACATAGATCAATCATGGATGTGCAGCATGAAAATTACATGCAATGTGATCAGTACATGTCTATTTTCAACTGGTCCTCCTTAGTGAGGTCAAAACCAAACATAATGTAACAGAGTGTCTTAACTGAATACTTTATTCTGATCAGACAATACAACCAAACACAAAGCACCAGAAAATTATAAACTCCCACTAAATCAGGATATCCTTGAATAACACCACACCCATATGAGTAGTATGCTCATGAAAGACCTTGGATGGCAATCCTTTAGTAAGAGGATCTGCTATCATGAAGTTTGTCCCAATGTGCTCTATGGATATCTGTCCACTCTGTACCCTTTCTTTCACAACCAGGAACTTAATGTCAATATGTTTTGACTTAGTTGAGCTCCTGTTGTTATTGGAATACATAACTGCAGATTTATTGTCACAAAATAACCTCAGTGGTCTTTCAATATTATCCAAAATGCGCAGTCCAGTGACAAAATTTCGCAACCATATTCCATGATTTGATGCCTCATAGCAAGCTACAAACTCTGCTGCCATAGTGGAGGAAGCTACGAGTGTCTGTTTTACACTTTTCCATGATATAGCTCCTCCTGCTAACATATAAATGTAGCCTGATGTAGACTTTCTGCTATCTTGGCATCCAGCAAAATCAGAGTCCGAATACCCAATGACCTCTAATTTCTCTGATTTTCTGTATGTGAGCATGTAATCTTTTGTTTTCTGAAGATACCTCATAACCCTTTTGACTGCTATCCAATGATCCATACCAGGGTTGCTTAAGTATCTGCCTAACATCCCAACAATGTACGCAATATCCGGACGCGTACATACCTGAGCATACATTAGACTTCCTACAGCCGAAGCATAAGGAATCTTCTGCATTTCCTGAATTTCAAGGTTACCTTTAGGGCACTGATTGAGACTAAACTTGTCTCCTTTAGCAACAGGGGTGTCACCTGGTCTGCAATCTTGCATGCCAAACCTTTTAAGTACCTTATCGATATAGCTCTTCTGTGATAATCCAAGAATACCCCGAGAGCGATCTCGATGTATCTGGATTCCTAATATAAAAGAGGCGTCCCCAAGATCTTTTATCTCAAAATTCTTTGATAAAAATCTCTTGGTTTCGTGTAACATGCCTATATCATTAGTGGCAAGCAATATGTCATCGACATACAGAACCAGAAAAATATACTTACTCCCACTGAACTTGTGATATACACAGTCATCAACAATGTTCATCTCAAAACCGAACGAGATAATTATTTGTTGAAACTTATGATACCATTGACGAGGAGCTTGCTTGAGTCCATAGATGGATTTCCTTAATTTGCAAACCATATTCTTTGGGTCTCCTGACACAAAGTTTTCTGGTTGCACCATATAAATCATCTCATCTGGTTGCACCATATAGATCATCTCATCAATGTCGCCATTGAGAAATGCAGTCTTAACATCCATCTGATGTAACTCAAGATCATAATGAGCAACAAGTGCCATGATTGTTCTGAAAGAGTCTTTCGATGAAACCGGAGAGAAAGTCTCTGTATAATCAACGCCTTCCTTTTGAGTATAGCCTTTAGCTACAAGACGTGCCTTATACCTCTCCACATTACCATTTGCATCCCGCTTGGTTTTAAAAATCCATTTACAACCAATTGGTTTTGCACCTTCTGGCAATGGGACATATTGTCTTGCATAGACTTGTACTCTTCATTCATGGCATCAATCCACTGTTGAGAGTTAGAACTTTTCATGGCCTGAGAGAAGTTGATTGGATCATCTTCTAACATTCCACTACTTTCCTCATGTTCTTGGAGAAATACAATATAATCATCCGGAATAGCATTTCTCCTTTCTCTCGTGGATCTCCTTAATGGCACTGGTTCTTGAGGTTGTTGAGTTTGTTCTTCTGGAACAGGGAGTTGTTCAACATTATCATCTTGAGGTTCCGGATTTACTTCTTGAGCAACAACAGGTATAGGAACCTGAATATTGTCAAAAGTAACTGTATGGATTGGATCTGAAGCCAATTCCTCCTCAAAACTAATGTCTCTAACCTTATTTCTCCCCCCAAACTCAACATCCTCAAAGAATGTTGCTGTTCCCGTCTCAAAAATATTCCTTATAGTGGGATCATAAAACTTATAGCCCCTAGAGCGATCAGGGTACCCAATAAAGTAGCTGCTAACTGTTTTGGAGTCCAATTTCTTTTCATTTGGCCTATAAGGCCTTGCCTCAGCTGGACATCCCCAAATATGTAAATGCTTTAAACTGGGCTTTCGACCAGTCCAAAGCTCATAAGGTGTTTTAGCAACTGCTTTACTTGGTACTCTATTCAGAATGTAAGCTGCTGTCTTAAGTGCTTCTCCCCAGAGTGACTCTGGTAAAGAAGAATGAGCAATCATACTTCTTACCATATCCTTAAGAGTCCTGTTTCGTCTTTCAGCTACACCATTCATGCTAGGTGAACCCGGCATAGTGTACTGTGGGACGATACCGCATTCCTCTAGGTATCTAGCAAATGGTCCTGGACGTTGTTCACCTGAACCATCATATCTACCGTAGTACTCACCACCACGATCAGATCTGACGGTTTTAATTCTTCTGTTGAGTTGATTCTCAACTTCAGCTTTATAGGCTTTGAACATGTCCAGAGACTCAGATTTTTCATGAATAAGATATAGGTGCCCATAACGTGAGTAATCGTCTATTCCTCCTCAAAAGCAATGTTTCTAACCTTATTTCTCCCCCCAAACTCAACATCCTCAAAGAATGTTGTTGTTCCCGTCTCAAAAATATTCCTTAGTGTGGGATTATAAAACTTATAGCCCCTAGAGCATTCAGAATACCCAATAAAGTAGCTGCTAACTGTTTTGGAGTCCAATTTCTTTTCATTTGGCCTATAAGGCCTTGCCTCAGCTGGACATCCCCAAATATGTAAATGCTTTAAACTGGGCTTTCGACCAGTCCAAAGCTCATAAGGTGTTTTAGCAACTGCTTTACTTGGTACTCTATTCAGAATGTAAGCTGCTGTCTTTAGTGCTTCTCCCCAGAGAGACTCTGGTAAAGAAGAATGAGCAATCATACTTCTTACCATATCCTTAAGAGTCCTGTTTCGTCTTTCAGCTACACCATTCATGCTAGGTGAACCCGGCATAGTGTACTGTGGGACGATACCGCATTCCTCTAGGTATCTAGCAAATGGTCCTGGACGTTGTTCACCTGAACCATCATATCTACCGTAGTACTCACCACCACGATCAGATCTGACTGTTTTAATTCTTTTGTTGAGTTGATTCTCAACTTCAGCTTTAAAAACTTTGAACATGTCCAGAGACTCAGATTTCTCATGAATGAGATATATGTACCCATAACGTGAGTAATCGTCTATGAATGATATAAAATATTGTTGACCATTCCAAGATGCCGTAGGGAATGGCCTACAAATATCAGTATGTATCAATTCTAAGACATCTGAAGATCTATTGGCATTTAATCTCTTTACTTTGGTCTGTTTTCCCTTAATGCATTCAATACATACGTTAAAATCTGAAAAATCAAGGGAATCCAAAATACCATCAGACACAAGACGCTCAACTCTACCTTTTGAGATATGACCCAAGCGCTTATGCCATAATGTCGCTGAATTTTCCTTATTTAATTTACGCTTAGTACCACGTGATTCCACATGCAAGGATTCATTATAAGAAGCAATTGTATCGAGCAAATATAGGTTGTCATAAGTACTTAAGTAACCAGTTCCCACAACATTTGAATTAAAAGATAAACTGAATTGACTGTTTCCAAATGAACAAGAATAACCTGATTTGTCCAATACAGAAACAGAAACCAAATTCCGTCTAAAAGACGGTACTACAAAAGTATCTTTTAAATCCAAATAATAACCAGTTCCTAACAACAACCTAAAGTGCCCAATTGCTTCCACATCTACCGATTGTCCGTCGCCCACAAAGATGTGTCTTTCAACATCACTTGGCTTTCGGTAGCTCATGCAACCCTGCATAGAAACACTTATGTGAGTAGTAGCACCAGAGTCTAACCACCAAGTGTTTCTAGGTACTGAAGCTAAATTAACCTCAGAACAGACCAAAGCAAGGAACGTACCCTTATTATCACGCCAGGCGTGATATTTTGTACAGTCCTTCTTTACATGTCCAGGCTTCTTACAGAAGAAACAACCCTGATTATCCTTATGTTGTTTCTTCTCAACTGGACCCTTAGCAGCTTCCTTATCATTCTTCCTTTTCTTGCCCTTATCCTTAGAGGCATAGGCCAAATGAGCACTTTCTGTCTTATCTTGCTTCAACCTGTCTTCTTCTTGCACACAGTATGAAATGAGCTCATTTAGAGTCCATTTCTCCTTTTGACAGTTATAACTGACCTTAAATTGGTTAAACTGTGCAGGAAGAGACAACAAAACCAGATGCACTAATAACTCGTCACAAAGATCGAGTTTAAGTGCCTTAAGCTTTGAAGCAATATGAGACATTTCCATAATGTACTCCCTGATATTTCCTTTGCCCTTATACTTCATTGAAATCAAGCGAGCTAAAAGCGTGCTTGTTTCTACCTTATCGTTTTTCGCAAAACGCTTCTCAATTTCGGCAAGGAAATCTTTAGCCTTAGTAATCCCTTCGGATTCTATGCCCCTGAAGGCTTCCGGAACGCCGCGCTTAATGATCATAAGACTCATGCGATTTGAACGCTCCCACTTCTCATGCTCCTTCTTTGCATCAGGAGTGCTATCCGCATTGAGAGGTTGGGGTTGTTCAGTTCTTAATGCATAGTCAAGATCCATGCAGCCAAGAACAATTAATATGTTCTCTTTCCAAACCTTGAAGTTTGTCCCATTTAGCATGGGAATTGAGTTGATGTTACTTTGGTAACTTCTTGTTTCAATCGATTATTTAGAATGAAAGACAACTTTAATACCTTAGTATCATATTATTTGAAATAACTAATTGATCCACTACCAAATTTAATTTAAATTAAATAATTTAATTTAAATCAACTGAATTTCCATAGCTTAATTAAGGGCCCATAATGAATTATGACCCACAAATAGGATTTAATTGATAAATTTAATTAATCCTTACGCCCAAAATGAGCTTAAAGGAGCTTATACCCGATAATTAAACACAGGTCCAAAATCTTAATAAAATTCTCAAGTCAAGGCCAATGTTTAAACAAGTTCCAAAGATTAAACAAAGCCCAGATTATTTGGTCTGTGCTCTAACTTTAACGAGTTCTACAATATACTCGTTGTGAATGAATGAACGCAATGAATGAACGAACGCAATGTTCGTTTGAACGCAATGAACGAGTGAACGTAATGTTCGTTTGAACGCAATGTTCGTTTGAGAACGAACGCAGCGTCAACGAACGCAGCGTTTGACGAACGTGTGTTTCATTAGAGAACGAACGTGGGTTCGTTTGAGAACGAACGCAAGGTTCGTTTGAAGCTTTCAAGCCTCGCCAAAAAATTGAGGTAACCACCTCCTTAAATTGAGGTAACCACCTCCTTAATTTGAGGTAACCACCTCCTTAATTTCCGTACGTTTTCACGTGCACGAACCCCTTGAGGGTTTAATCTGAAACCGCCGCCGCTGAATCAACTCCGACGAGGAGTTTTGGAGATTGACGACAAATCAAAAAATCCCAAAAAAAATAATTATTTTTCTGTCGATTTTTGAACTCAAAACATTTAGATCCAAACCTCAATAATTGAATCAAACACAAAAGAAATGAACTTTAGAGTTCATAAATGCTACAAATCCAAAAATCGAAAGAAAAACCAAACAACATGGAAATTTTACTATTCATCCGAAAATAAAAATCTTTACTGTTCATCCGAAAATAAATTTTTTACTGTTCACCCGAAAATAAAAAATGATGTTCATCCGAAAATAAAACGGTTACTGTTCATCCGAAAATGGATCCGAATCGAACACAAATTAAGATCAAAGAACCCTAATTTTAATCTTAATCTCTTAGAACAAATCAATGGTGGCTCTGATACCACTTGTTAGATCTAATAAAAAAACTTGAGATCTAAACCATAAAGCCATGATTGAATTCAAAGAGATTAACAAGAATCAAAAGGTGCGGAAGCATATACCTGAATCCATTGAAGAAAACTTGATTAGGGTTTTGATGATCTTCTAACCTTAGGGTTTCTCTCTTATGGATCTCTTTAGATGGGGATAAGAGAATGAGAGTGGTTAACCCTAGATTAGGGACCATAACCCCTTATATATAGGTGTTGTATATTTGTAATTTGGCCCCTCATCAAATTACAATTACAACCTGGTATCTGCACATATAACCCCATGATATATTTAAATACCTATTAACCCAAATTGATTGATCACTTTAAGTGGGTTATCTTTAAAGATAGTAATACACATTGATTAATCATATGTGCCCACAAATAGATTTAAATAGATTTAATTAGATTTAAATCCAACATTGGTCCCTCAAATCCCATAATTTTGATATTAGCCTTCTCTAAATTGCTAATAGGTCCCTCAAATCATAAGGATAGTTACAATTTGTTCCCTCTAGTGAGCTTACATCAGATGGGACAGGTCCCAAGATATCAGAATAGATTAAATCAAATGGGGCTAAAGCAATATTATTGCTAGATGAGAATGATAAAGTTGTTTGTTTAGCTAACCGACATCTAGTAAAATTTGATAAAGAAGAGAATTTTAAGTTTCCTAAAATGCTAAATTCAAACAAAAGCTTTAAGCGTGAGCTAGAAATATGACCCAAGCGATGGTGCCATAGGTTAGAAGCAGAGAGTCCATGGCCGATTTTGGAAGGAGAAGAAAGATGTGAAGACTTCAACTGATAAAGTCTGTTGACTCCACGACCTGTCCTAATCTTCTAGCCGGTGTGATCCTGGATAACATAAGATTTAGAATCAAATGAGAAAGCACAACCAGATTATGCTACTTAACCAATAGATAAAAGTTGCATAGATAATTTTGTAATATAAAAAACAGATGATAATGTCAAATGACCAGAAGTACCAGATCTTGGTGTAATGTCACCCAACTGAATAACTGCAAGAGGAGCATCATTAACAGCATATATGAATAATGAATTAGGAGTGGGTGTATAGTTTGTAAGAAAAGAGCTATCCAAAGTCATGTGATGAGATGCGCCTGAGTTAAACATCCAAGGAGTACGAGTACCAAAATAGGCAGACAAAGAAGTAAAGTCAGGAGCTGGAGGAAGCACCGTTAAGCCTAAGGTTCTTGGCTATTAATGCATAGCCTCTAAGATTTGGTAAGAAAACAAAGAGTCGCTCATCCGCGTCTCCTGAAGAGCAGGATTGGTGCCAGTTGATGCAGCTATTTAGGTTCTAGTTTTCTCGAATGCCAAACGAGACGGTCTCTTCCGACATTTATTAATAAGGTGACATAACTCTTTGCAATAGAGATGGTAGAGTTGTCATGAGGAATTAGAAGTGCTGCTAAAGACTTCAACAGAAAGAGGATTGTTGAGGAGTAGCCAAAATTGTGTGTGGTGAAGGCTGAGCTGCAGAAGCTGGAGAGGTGAGCATCTTAAGGTGTGTCTCTTGTGAAATAAATTCAGCAACTACCTCACGAAGGTTGGGGAGAGGACTGAGGTGAAGAATATATTCATGCAAGCTTTCTAGCTTGGAATGAAGGTGCATGACAAAGTGATATAATTTCTGACGATCACGTCGTTTCTGAAATGCAATAGCAAAGCTGGAAAGTATCTCAGGAGTAGGTTCCTCCATTATTTGCAATTATTGCCAGTAGACTGATACTATGTTATAGAAATTCTGAACAAATCGATCATCCTGACGAGCAACCTAAAGTGCTTGAAGCTGTTATTCACGAGCATCGTCAGTTTGAACAAACATGTGACTGAGGGCTAGTCACTACTCACCGGATGAAGATGTATGCCCAAGAGAGAGTCAAATAGGAATAGCTACTGACCACATAATGTAAGTCATAATCTGTTGATTAGTACTACCACTTAGTATATGTGACAGTGAAATTAATAGACAAGGTCAATGGAAATGGCCTCTAATGTGGATGATGCAGAAAATGAGGGGGTAAACCAACCCGGTAATGATCGCAAGAGGACAACAGAGCGTTTCATCAATGTAACCCCATAATGTGAAAGCCCAAAGATTATACTGTATAATAAGAGCCCAAACAGTATAATTTTCGGCACTTGTGAGTTGCACATCAAGTGGTGGAAAGATGTAGATACCTTTCTTTCTTTCTTGTCCATAATGAGAAAGAATGTGCTGAACTAGATGAAACAAATGATTCGTATGAAAAGGACACATGCTAATAAATTTCACATCGTGGTGAATAATACCACAATTATTAGAGGTTGATTAGAGAGAGATGTTCTTTTCTACGACGAGAGAGGAATGTGGTGTTTTTTCGCTATGAATGGAGGAGTTGATGGCCAAAGCAGCAGCTAAGAGGTGATGACGACAATTACCATGGCCGGTGATAATGGGAGTGATGGTGGCTAGGTTAGGATTTTGGAGATTTGAGTGAAGACCAAGATTAGATAATGGAGACAAGATGATTGAGTTGAACACTAGCTCTGATACAATGTTAACTAGCTTGGAAAATAGTTTTTCCATTTGAGTTATTGTTTCAGTAAGTTATAGCTATATAGATACACAATTATACAATATAATAGGAAGTATGGTAGGTGGATACTGTAGCACAGGTGAGTACTGTAGCGGTAGTAGGTGGATACTGTAGCATCGTCGGGCAATGTAGCATTGGCCGGTGGTATTGTATGTGTCGTTAGTGGACACTCTAGCGTAGGCTGGTGGTACTGTAGCATTGGCTGATAGACCGGTGAGCACTGCGGGTATGAATTTGACTGTACATGATGAACAAGTTGATGGTGGAAGTATATAAAATACAGATGTCTATTATTACTCTACTGATATATGCATGCACAGAGTCATATCTAGTGCTGATATACGGACGTAGACTCTCACTGGTGAGTTGACCAGCAATATGTAAGAGTCAACTCAAGATCTTGGTTTCAGCACCGCATAAGTTCATTTTATCTGTTTTGACCTGTTACCATAATTCTCCGGCGCCATAATGATTTTCCTTTTTTACTCAACAAGAGAAATTGTTGATTGATTTCATGGCTACTATTGATTTTACTATCCACTTGCTGCATAACTCGCCCACGATCCCTGTATCTACCTGCAGCAATGAGATGGCTCTTATAAATGAAACCTTGGCACATCTCTTTTAAAAGATGACCACAGCTAATATAGAAGGAGAAAAAAATATTTCTACCACTGGAAATAGAACAAAACCCAGCAAAGACTTTACCTTGTCCGTCTTAATTGCTTCCAATCAAATTCTCTCTTTGACCTGCTTCTAATAGTCCTTGACGTAGACAATAATGACATAATCTTGTCGCTTCTTCTACCAGTAAATTAAGTGGCATCTACTGCACATGCAAAGCTTTCTCAATCAATATAGAAGAGTTAAAAATAAAATGACACAAATTAACCAATTGCATAAGTAGCAAACTGCATATCAAATGTCCATACCTTTGCCATTCTTGTTCTTGATTAATAGTAAAACATAATTTATTCTCATGACAAAACAATTACTCAGAATCCATGGATGTTGTAACCCATATCAGCTAATTAATATGTTGCTGCATAGTCCCATATCCCTGTTAATTTACGAAGAATTTGAAACAACAGTGATTATTATGGAATCATCCACGTGTTTTAAAATTAGGTTGTTACGAAGGACCAAGTTCTAACCCCACTTATTTAAAAACCCACTCATTTATCATAAACACCCATACACACAAAGTACCATATGTGACTTATTTATAAATCAAATTTATAGTATATCCTCAAACTTTATACTATACTTTCTAAAAAAATCTCAAATCTCAAAATTGCCCTTCCCAACTCTTCTCACTTTCTCTCTTCCTTCATTTCACAAACCATTACCCTATAAGTTAATCCCTAAATTCCATCTAGTGAAGCCAATCCATTGAAACCGAGTATAATATACTACTTTATATGAAAGCATGACTTTTTATGAGCAAAGAACAACACCTTGTAAAGAAGTATAAATCTTTATGACTAAATTATAAGTCTTTATTATTATTATAATATAGCTCTTTATTGGTTCTGGAACTTCATGAAAAAAATTAATATTGTGCAGTGTAATATGCCGTTAATAAAATTGTTGGAGAAATTAGAGGAATATTTAGTATCCATTTTTCTAGTTAAGATAAAATTATGAAAGATTAATAGCTATTAATTTTTACTGAGCAAAGTATAACACTGTATTCCAAAATATAGTTTCTTATGAGCAAGGTACACATTATATATATAACTCTTTACGACTAAAATATATCTCTTCATCGCTATAGTATAGCTCTTTATTGATTTTAGGACTATAGAAAAGAAATATTTAATGATTATAAATAGAAATCATATTAAAATTAAATTATTGTCTTTTGTGAGGAGAAATATTAATGGAAGAGAATTTCATTAGAAAGAGAGAGGAAATTAATGGAGGAAAGAGAGATTTTGAAAAACATAAATGCACTAAATTGGATTTTGGAGACTGAGGGGAGAAACACGCAAAAATAAATTTCTCCTCGCATCACCATTAATGTGATGGGAGTGGAACGTGATTGCTGTTTAAAAGAAGAGAGGAAAGGAGAATTCAGATTTGTTACGGGAGATCCAATATAAAGTTGAGGGTATACTATCGGTTGGGTTTAAAAACAATTTACAAGTTGGGTTTGAAAATGAATCATTTATGATACTTTGAGGGAATGAGTGTCTATGGAAGTGAGTAGGTTTTTTAATATATGGGGTTAAAACTTTGGGTTAAAAGAGAAAAGTCCTTTAAAATATTAATTAGTGATATCATTGTTACATTTCCACATCTGCACATTGTTTACGTCAGGAGGTTAGTGGAGATTAGTAAGAATTAGGGGTACTTAATCTCCTTTGACGATTGATCAGACTAGGTAGGTGGATCCCTACACAAGCAATACCCGGTGGCGTGCCCTCTGACGCTCAAGTTAGTGATTGGTGGAATTAGTATGAAGAAAAATGCAAGACTAAGTTTTGGGTTCATAGAGTTCAGGCCTGAGAATGGTGATGGTCTCTCTGTTAAGTCTCATGTTTATGAGTCTATTGTGTAATCTAATTTTGATAATTAATAAATAATTCCTAATGATGTTTTATAATATCCGTGTTTTCCTCCAATATACATCCAGGTTGGAGAGGTTGGTTGGACTTGAGCTTTAACGATGATATTCTTAGAGGTTGGGGGAAATTGAAATAAAACCATCGCAATTCAAGTCAAATAAGAGATCATTCTTCATCTCTACTACCAAGTTGAGAATTGTCCAAGATCGAGCTCAAATGAAGACTTTTAGCTTGGGTATAGTAGTTTAGTTTTATACTTTATGTGGAAGACTTTTAGCTTGGGTATAGTAGTTTAGTTTTATACTTTATGTGTTCATGCTTAAAGCTCAAATCATATACACACACATTTAGGGTATAGTAGTTTAGTTTTATACTTTATGTGTTCATGCTTAAAGCTCAAATCATATACACACACATTTATTTCATATTTATTGCTTATACATCCTTTTGTGAGTTAACATGGTTTTCAGATTATAGACTAAATAACACTATTTTACATCTTTTGTAAAGTGTATCAATCACTTAAAAAAAATCTCAAAACTTGTTTGAAAGGATTCCATCAAAATCAAGTTTTTAACGAGTTAGTATTCTTGAACGTTTTGCAAAATAGTAAGTTTTTACAAATGAGAAATGATATTTTAAAACTTTTCTTCTAACATGTTTATTTTCATGTGTATAAATGTTTTCTCAAATTTTACTAAATTTGGAGTTATTTTACTATTTTGAAATGATTTTAGAAAATGAGCTTTTTAAAAGTCAAGAACCTGCTGTGATGTTTATCGGTCGACCGATGGGTTCCACCAGTCGACTAACCAGAATAAGTTTTTCAACCTTCCTTTTTACAGATAAATCAGTCAATCGATCAAGACGATCAGTCGACCAATCAACGGTCATTTTCCTGTAACGGCTAGTTTCTGTTTTTGGTTGTTTGAGAGGCTATAAAAAGCCCTCAAGCCTTATTTGTTCTTAAGAAGTTTATTGGAGTGTTTTGCAGCAAGTTTTTGAGATATCAAGTATGTTTTATTTATGTGAAGAGAGTTTCGCAAAGAGAAGAATTTCAATTTCAATTTTGAGGCGTTCATCCTCAAATCTCTACATCTCTTTGTTTGGAGAAGTTTTCTAAACTCTTCCTCTAGCTAATTGATAGTTCATCCTCAAATCTCTACATCTCTTTGTTTGGAGAAGTTTTCTAAACTCTTCCTCTAGCTAATTGATATTTTTGGTTCTCATATATATAAGCTAGAGTTTGGAGAAGTTTTCTAAACTCTTCCTCTAGCTAATTGATATTTTTGGTTCTCATATATATAAGCTAGATTTATTTGAGTTTAATTTTGTTTTTACTCATTGTTTACTCATACACCCACTTGAGCTTTAGTATTTCACATATTGTATATTTGGTTTGTGAGGTTGATTCATTGAGTGTGCTTACATTTCTTTCTCATTTGTATTGGAAAACAAATCCTTTATCCGCACTTATTGTTGAAACACGTTGTAATACACATGAACTTTTAGAGGAGTGGTTGGAGAGAGGCCGGGGTTAATTTCAAGAGGAGTGGGTTGGTAGTAAAGCCTAGGGAGAGGTTGTAAATCCATACACTTGAGAAATGTAACATGAGTAGTACAACACTTAGAGGAGTGTGACTTGTTTGATTGACAACGTGTGAGTTGTAAATGTTATCGGTGAACGTTGAAAATTATTATTGTGTAGTTATTTTGAGTTATAGTGGAGATCTCCTCGAGGTGAGGAGCGGAGACGTAGGTCGAGGGTTGACCGAACTCCATGATCATATCGTGTGTTTGCGATTGTCTTTTGCTCATTATTTCACTTTTCATCTTGTGCTTGTTTATATCGATCATTGTTATCTTATTTATCCTTGCATATCCTTGCATATAATTTGTTGTACATCATATTGTTAGGATATTGCATTGAAAAGTTTTTATTTGGCATCAATATCAGAATCACTCTTTCATATTGTGCTTATTCTTATATCACATATTGTCTCATTATTTATATCGCCTATTGTTTCATTATATATCCTTGCTTATATTGTTGTATATATCATCATCGCTAGGATAATTCATTATTAGTTTTAATTTGGCATAAAAAACAGATTAGATTAGCAATTACCCTATTCAGCCCCCCTCTAGGGTACTTTCACTCTCATGTTACAAGAGATATGGAAGGTAGATTGGTAATTTGACTCGGGCAGTGAAAATGGTATTTTGTTTATGCTTTACACCTATCAACACTAGGTGGGCGAATATTCGTGAGAGTCATCCATATCACATTCAATGTGACAGTGACAGAATGACAGGGTGCAAGTGTTCGTCCGAAGAGTCATTATTACCTCTAACCCGCATTTAATATAATTGCGACTAGGTGACATAGTATGGGCAATGCCCGAAAACTCAACATCATGTCTGGTCGTGTATTAAATGCGGGTGTCTTTGACGAGGTGGTCTGATGTGCCCCCAGACTTATGATAATCTCTGGCAGAGTTCGACCTAAAGACGCCTCCCGAACTAGACTGAGATTAGCAAAGGGGTCGGCCAGTCCAGACAAATTGTCACTATACTAGGTTGGGTTTCTCATCATATGACCTGACCCACTTTTTTGACACGTGGCTAATTCTCAAGGGTTTATAAAACTTGTGATTTTTAAGGTATAACACACATATTCTACATTTCTCGCATCTTTGCATTCCCATGAATTTCTGAACTAGATAAATTTGATATGTTTTTCAGTCTTTTTAGGATAATATGCTTGTCTAATTTATTAGTGAAATAAATTTTTACATGCGTGAAACACAACCTGTTCATTACACTTTTGGTATTATCATTATTTTAGCAAAATTATAATTTTTATATTGTACTGCTGAGTAAGTTGTTTCTGAGTAAAAAATTAAATTTGTTAAGTACTTTTCTTTTTGAATAATCAATGTTTTATTTGCTAAGTTTATTGATTAATAAAAAACCAGTTAATTCTTTGTTATATCATTTACTTTCTTTAATATTTATTTTCATGAAAAAATAGTAATTCAGATGTATGTAAATTCAGTTTATTTTATTTTGCTGATAAATTTACATGCATTTGAATTATTAAAATCAAATCAACTAAATTTACATACATCTGAATTAGTATTTTTTCATGAAATTAAATATTAAAAAAGCAAATGATCTAACAAATGATTAAATGTTTTTTTCATGAAATTAAATATTAAAGAAAGCAAAAGTTTAATACAAACATGTATAAATTATGCACAAGAACACTGATTAGTAACCGTCCACATTATCCCCCAAGTACGTTTGTAAATTATGGTTCCATGATTCTTATATGTGGCGGTTACTAATCAAATAAAAATCACATTCATCATGACTTGGTTAAACTTGTACAAGTATATATTTGAGAAAATTAAAGTTTTAATCCAATATTTATATTAGATACTCATTCGTGAGGTTTAAGAGAATAATGTATTCCAAAAATTTTGATACAACCTCTTAGGTTTGTGAATACTTATGTTTAATCTAATAAAATCGAAATTTTCTTTCACTTAATCAAAATTGAAATACGGTTATTAAAAAAACAAAATTGAAATACAATTATAAGAAAATATTTGAGAAAATTGATTTTTTAATTCAATATTTAATTACATGATCCTTTTTATATTTTTTTCTTTCCCGCCGATGTGGGATGACTTGGATCCTACAAGATCAACTTTTAGATTCACCTCCTATTCTGGTTCAGATCAAACACCCAATAACAAAAAAATAATCCTATCGGATCCACATGCAATAGAATTATTGTGAAAAGTCGTTATTCAAAGGGTAAAAACATTTTTTTTTTGTTTGGACTTTTTTGGTGTTAATCTATATATTTTTACATTCTGAATTAGCCTCTTAAATCTACATTTTTTGCATTAGTCTCCCAAATTGATAATAGCCCCTACATCTTTATTTTTTAATTAGTCTCCCTAATTTTCATGTGCTATGAGTAACCCCCTAAATTTCATATTTTGAATTAGTCCCCAAAATATTTTTAAATGTTTTGAAACTAGTCTCTCAAGTTAGCATGAGGTTAAAAAGTTTGTGGGACTAGTTTTAAAGAACCTAAATTATCATGGGGGGCTAATTCCAAATCATAAAGATTTGGGCGACTAATTTTAAATTAGTTAAAGATTTGAGAGACTAGTATTAAAAAATAAAGACACGAGGGACCCTTCTAAAAAAATATGAGAGATTTGGGACTAGTATTAAAAAAACCCAACTTTTTTTTACCCCTCACGTCATGTGGAGACGAAGAAACCCACATTAATTAATTCAGAACCGGGGTCTAGCTCTTTCCCCTTATCGTTTTCTCACCTTCTCTCTCTTGGCCCAACCTACCCCCCTTGCTGAATTTTTACCCTCTTCAAGTTTTTGGATCAGAGATTTATAAGGTAGCAAACGAATCTTTGCTTCTTGTACTTTGGGAAAAAACCCAGAGGCTAGAAGAGTCTAATTTTGCCTGTAATATAAATTTGAAAGAAATCATGGTATGGGCCTTTTTTCCCGTGAGTTCATTTGATGCATATTTTGGGTTTTTTTATTTATTTATGCGTTTATGTGTGTCGGTGGACTTTTTGGTTCTTTCAGTTGTCTAGTGAATGTAGAAGTCTTAGCGGTAGTAAATTCTGTTTTTTGCTTGATTTTAACTGATTCTAGCGATTAACCTAGTATTTTCATGATGGAGAGAGAGGTATCTGAATGGTTTTAGTCAAGCAGGTTTCAATAGATTACCTTCCGTTTTCATTTTTTGTTGTTAATATGGTGAATAATTGATTTTCGCTATTTGCTTTGCTTTTATATGCATCCTAAGTTATGTTGAAAAGAAACATTTAAAATGTTAGTCATTTGATAAAAGATTATGATTTGATGTGCAGAATTAAACAACTAATTCTAAAACTTTGCAAGCGTTTGTGTCTCCCATTGGCTTCCCAATTGCGTTGTAAACTTTCAATTCTTTGACCATCTATCCAACTGTTACTTTCAAAGTTAACTGTGTACATAGAATTGGGGTACTAGATTTGTAATCCATTTTCTTTTATTGACGATCTCCTTGTATGTTTACTTTTCGGTCATTAATGAGGTGGGTTAATGCATGCTCATGCTCTATGCATTGAGATAAGCACAAAGCTTGTTTTTTGTTGAACCGCTTTGTCTTCTATACTTATTGTGTTTAATTCTGCCATCAATTAGGCTGTTGGAGTTAGGCAGGAGGTAGAGGGAGTTTGGATTAATGGCTGGAAACCCCAACAAACCCTGCAACACTGAAACTACTAAAGAGGAGAAAGGAAAAGATAGCAATAAAAAGAAAGAGGAGGAGAAGGAAATGGCTCCAACATCATCTAGTGCTATGCATCGGTCGAGCTCAAGACCTCAACTAGATGTCAGTGGTGCTGCTATACAAGGAAATTTCGAGGAGAGGAACCCGACGATTCTATTGCCTAATCAGTCTGATGACATCTCACACCTCGCTCTTGACATTGGAGGTCTGCTTTGGCTTTACCTTTCCTTGTTAGTTCTGTTTATTTTCAGATCATTGCTTAAAGAAGTTGATTGCAATTTGAGTTATCTACAAGTTAAGGATCTATACAGATAAATAAATGGTGTTCCTCTATTTATTTATTTTTTGAAGCACCTGATTTTGGGTTATCTACAAGTTGAGTGATGTATGTTTTTTGTTATTTGGGCTTCAGATCTGCATATAGTCTGTGTCTGCTTGTTATTTTGTTCTCCTTTCTGATCCATAGAAAGGGAAACTTGAGTTTGTTTTTTTAACCTTTTTGGGAATTGGTCCTGGCCGATTTTTTTATTTATTTGTATAAAATCCTCTATAGATTCTGAAGATAGATGTCTCTCCCGTTTAAACCCTGGCACACATGCTTTATGCTTAAATTGATTTCTCTTACATATTACATGTGTCTCTCTAACCTTTCTTTGTGAAGGTATAAGGTGAGACTTAATGATCTTTTTACTAGTAAACATGGCAATCTCTTTCCTTGCCTAAGGTAACCATGTTGAATATTGGACATCTAAACACATCATAACACTTTGCTGATGAATGTATAGTAGGCCCTTTTGTGTTTCCTTTGGGTGTTTATGCATATGCCCAGAGCCGGCCCTGGGTTTTCTAAGGCCCAGGGCAAATTTTCTCAAGTGTGCCCCTTTATACAAATTAAACAAATAAATAAATAAATTATCAATTAATTAATTTTATTAAAATTATAAGATTTTACAAAATACAATCTTCTTTTCATTGCATTAAAAGAAGGAAAAAGAGTACTCGGCCAATGTTTCAGTTGAATCAAATAATAAATAAGAAAAAGTTAAAAAGATATGTATTACAAATTTACAATTTACAAAATTTATACATCTAAATTCTATATGTTATTGTAAAAAAAGTACCTTCAAAGAAAGTCGCTGCCTATCAGTCCAGTCGAACCCCACGAGGTCAGAGTTGGGGCTTAATCAAGAGCATCCTGATACAAAAGTTTAGATTAAATACTGAACCATAAAATCAAGAGTTAATGAGTTATCAAAGGAAGTTCAACATTTCAGAGCTCTGGCTCATACACAATTGAATAACATAAGCAAAACCCATCTGATTTCTCTTTTGAGATCTAGCAAATGCGCATCACACATTATACGCATTCTACACCTCACAAAGATATAAAAGATTACTCCTTTTTTGAGTAATGAGCTTAGTTTGAATATGCTTGACTTAAAATCATCAAAAAGTCACTTTGCTGAATTCAGAACTCTCAAGAACAGTCAACTGGGTCTTCCCCAAAGTTTGTCTACAACTGTGTTTGACCAACTAATCGAAGATGTGGATCCCTTCTATTCAATTATGCCCTTTTAAATTGAGCAATCAGCACCAAAATTGACATAGCTTTTACTCAATTAGGGGGGTGGGGGTGGAGTAAACAGAGGATTACTGACTGCATCAAAAAGAAAAAAGGAAAAAAAATCATCGTGATTAAACTCACCAGAGATCCAGAAGGAGAAGAGGAGCTGAGGAGGAACCCTAAAAATCGAGATCAAAACGTAAAAGACATCGCAATCGAAGACAAATTTAGAGATTTGTTTTTCTTTTTTTTTCTTTTATTTCTTTGGGTCTCTTTTTCTTTGTTGGGTGTGCGCCAAAAACAACGGTGTAGTGGAGAAGGGGGTAAAATAATCTGCGGTCCAGCCCAGAGCCGGCCTAGGGCCTAGGGGTAGAGGTGAAGAAGACTAGGCGGTGACAGAGAGTTGTAAACTTGTAAATTGTAAATTGTAGCTCACCCCATAGTTTGTTCACCCACCTCTAGTGCCCCTCTCAGTTTTGGGCCCCGGGCTGTAGCCCTGGTGGCCCTACCCCTAGGTCGGCTCTGCATATGCCATAGTTCATGTCTGCTTAATTACAAGCAAACAGCGAATACACTGCTACTACCACATCAACTTCTTCAGTTTTCTTTTTAATTTTAGCATTTCTGTACATATGAAGTATGGTTGGTTTACTATTCATCCGAGTTGTGATATGTCAGCTTTATGGTGCCAGGATCCCTTATCAAGCTGGTTTACTTTTCACGGCGTGAGGAGCAGTCATCCCATGATAAGAGGAAGAGATCATCAAAGCAAAGGTTTTGGATTTCTAACGGAAACAGAAGGAGCTACCCGATTCTTGGTGGAAGGCTCCACTTTGTAAAATTTGAGACAGGAAAGTTAAATGAGTGTGTTGATTTCATTTCGTCCAAGCAACTTCATCGTGGTGGTATGTATGATGTTCTTCTCTTTCATTGTATCATTAAAAAAAAGCTGATATGCTTACTTTTTGCATACAGATTCCCTTTCACTATGAGGGTGTAACCACTTATATCCCACAAACTATTATATTGGGCGGTTTAGTGAAATTTAACCTAATTTCATTACTTTCTTAATTTCTGGAGCAACTCAACTCTCATTGGGAGAGCAAACATCTTTTTGTTGATTGACTATTCTTTAGGAACATTTCTTTTTTCAAATTCATTTGTGATGTGCAGCAACACATTTTTGGTATCCCTTTCTATGCTTATCTAAACTTCTTTTAATTTCCAGGAATTGATTCACCTTCATGGCGTTCTGGGAGTCAGACTGATCAGAATATAGTAATTAAGGTAATTGAACTAATAGCATAATATTATGAAAATCCTAGGACTTGCAATTCATTTGTAGTGCTTATTTTTTGATGTTCAATTCCATACATATTTTGTTCTCCCTGGTAAAACTGTGAACATGCAACCAGAAGTCTGTAATTGTATTCATAAATTGACTCTTTTACAAAGACTTTTGAAATCTCTATGCAAGATATATTAGTAGATTGTTTCTCATTCATGATGTCAAGGCAACATTTCATTTAGTAATACAGGAGGCAATGCATTTACTCTCAAAACTCTTTAGAGTACGAGCTCAGCCCATTATGTCGGTAGAACCTGTTGATAAGGAGGTAAGATGATACTTTCTTTCATGAAGGTTAGACATGGAGTAGAGATGTGAAATGGTAATGTGACTGAAAAATATAAGAACCACGTGAAGAGATACCAATCATCTTGGCTCAAATAAATTGCCTGGACCTTTTACATTATGGCCAGTGTTAATTTATCTTTCTACATTAATACGGGTGTATCTTCTCTTCGGAAGCTTAGCGATCCTCATGAGAGCTTGAGGATAGATGATTCTCATGATAGCATGAGAATAGGGGTGTAAAACAGTACAGTGGACCGCATGTGGAAGCGTGGAACGAGACGACGAGCAGCAGATTCGAAGAATCCAGTTTTCAGCTCGTGAGTCGACTCATACATGTACATGAGTCGACTCATCAGGTTGAGTCGACTCATGACTGTCATGAGTCGACTCACGAAATCAAGCCCTGTTAGTAAAAGTCTCTGACCAGTCGACTCATCAATTATGAGTCGACTCATATGAGGTCATGAGTCGACTCATATGAGGTCATGAGTCGACTCATCTCGGTCATGAGTCGACTCATCGACGGTTTCCTGATTCGTTTGGGTTTTTGTTCACACGGATTCCTGTTGGTTTTGGGCTTGGTTATTTACCAGATTGTCATCCACGTTTGTACACCTATATAAAGGGTTGTTTAGGGTTTCTAAACATAAGTTTTATGATCTTAGATCAGAGAGATTCTAATCTTTGTATTAGGGTTTAGAGAGGATTGAGAGGTTGTTCTCGATTCTAGTGAGATTGTGAGGGAGAGATTGTAATCTTTTGTTCTTCATAATCTAGAAGAAGGTATTTTCCTTCGCCATACTGAATTGTCTTGTGTTTTAGTTCTCTTCTTCTCAACCCATCTTTTGGTAATTCCGCGACCAAAGGGTGCTCGCACGGCAACTCGTATCATACATAGTAAGAGAGGGTTACTTTTCTTTCTAACAGATATTACTTTATCTTGCATTAAGGCAACACATACACAAATTAAAAGGTATTATCCATGTGACATGATTATTCAGGAAAAAATGCACAATAACTTTCGTGATTGTTCAAATGGATAAGTCTTATATTCTTTGGCGTGCCTTTAACACATTCTTTAAGTTTCACATGGAATTTAATGCAACCTATCACTTTAGACATAGTGGACTTAATGCATTCACCAATCATGTGTAAATGTACATTCAGATTATGTTGCTTGTTGAGGTGAGTTTATTAACTAATTAGTTTTCATGGAAAGGCCACAGGTGGCGGAGCATATAAATTTGCAGATGTCTTTCGAGAGAGACTTGGGGTTAGTCTTGAGAAGGAAGACGAAATGGACTGTCTTGTAGCTGGAGCTAATTTCTTGCTTAAGGTAAGTTTCTGCTAATTAATGTAACTTTTTTTCTGTATCTCTATAAGATATTTTGACATATCATTGAGTTTCGTGTCTCAGTTTCAAGTTTGAAATGGTCTGATATATTCAAGGCATACTTGATTGGAATAATACGAAGAATCATAATTTTTTCATTTTACTACTGTGTTCATATGCAGGTCCATGTGCTTCCATTGTGCAATATATTGTCTTTTTGTGACTAACAATGATCTGAGAAATCAGCTGATACTACAAGCCTCTTCTTATAAGTTCAATACAATTCTGGTTAGAGTTGTTTTTTCTAAAAGATAATTGAGTAAAAAATATTGTGGTTTCTGTTTGTTTACATTTCTCATTTAATGGAGTAAACTGAAGTAAAAGGGTGGTTATAGCCTATGTATGCACTTGAAATAAACTGTTCTCAATTATTCTGTCTCAAAGTGCGTGGAAAGATAATTCTGACAGTATCTGTGCATACTTTACATTATGGGCATCATATACTGCAAGGAAATATATGAAAACTTTTTGTAATAATATGGATGTATGGGAAGTCTATCATGGTATTATAACATAGGGTAAGATATAGTGATTTAATACATAGGGTCACAATTGAAAATTTGTCGATAATTATGTTTTCATTACATTAGTAAGGGTTCAGAAAGTTAAATATGCGATTAAATTTTACTGAATAAAGAGGTCAAGGATAACATTCGTTATGTGACTGGCATACAGTGTATTCTATTGAATACAGAAAATATAATTTCAGTTCTTTTAAGGCCTCCAGCATTGAACCTTTTGCATATTAGAAATGGTTTATATATGCATGATGCTGACAGGCAATTCGGCATGAAGCTTTTACACACATGGAGGGCCAGAAGGAGTTTGTGCAGATTGATCATAATGATTTATTTCCATATCTTCTTGTCAACATTGGCTCTGGAGTTAGTATGATCAAGGTAAAGAATAAATCTAGCTTTTCTTAAATCACTTTTACACAAAAACTTGGACATTTGTTTCAACTTGTGCTTCATGTAGGTAGATGGTGATGGGAAGTTTCAAAGAGTTAGTGGTACAAATGTTGGAGGAGGTACTTATTGGGGCTTAGGGAGGCTATTAACAAAGTGCAAGAGGTTTAATGTCTTCTTTTTCCTGATTATTGCAACTCATATCCTGAATTTTGGGTTTCTATTATCTTTCATTTATTTCTTGTTCCAGTTTTGATGAATTGTTAGAGTTGAGCCAGAGAGGAGACAATAGTAATATTGACATGCTTGTCGGAGATATATATGGTGGATTGGACTATTCCAAGGTATTTATCTTTTAATCCAATCAGAGGAAATAAGCAATCAATGCGTGTCATTTTAACTTTCACTGTTGATTTATCTTTTTCTTTCTGAATTTTGTGAATTTTGTTTCTTGTTCTGAGGCACAAAACATGTTAAGAACCATGAAGAATATCTCTAGCAGTCATCAATCTCGCTGTTGAACCTTGTCAGTCAGAGGTGTTCTCTGTAGCTTAGGATTTTACTTATTCTTTTTCTTTTAAAAAAATTCTGTTGACATACCACCTTCAATGCTAACAGAAACCTCCTTGATCACTTTTCTCCTCTACCATGGTTCTTTCCATCCACTAGAAGCCATGTTGTTATATTCACTTTCATTCCCATCACCCTTCTAATTTCTATGCCACCCAGCAGTTAGCAACTTAATGTTATTTTTTATTTTTCCTTCCCTTTTTCTTTTTCTTTATCAAGTTTCTATCAAACAATTGGTCTCCCGGCTAAATGTTACATGGTCAGTAGGGAGATGTGGAAATGAGGATGATATAGAGTGGACATTGAGTCAACAATGACTAACCAAACAATTTTTAATAAGGATATAATGATCTGATATGCTATAAAGACCGACACACAGAAACAAGCCCCGAGTCCGTGTCCGACGCGTGTCGGATGCGGACACGCGTTCGACACGCGTCAGACACGCGGTCAACGCCACCGATGCGGGTCAACACCCCGACACGCCCCCGGCTCGTTCCCGACACGGCTAGGATTCACGAACAAAAAAGAAAAATCCGAAATCCAAACCAACACCCAAACCCTAATTTCTTCACTTACCAGAGTCCCGACGCCGCCAACCACAATCCCTTCGTCTCGTTCTCATCCTCGTCGGCTCATTCTCGTCCTCGTCGAGAGAGATCAGCTCGTTCTTGTCCTCGTCGGCGTCGGCCCTCGTCGTTGCTAGGTGAGTCTCTCTCTCGATCTCTCGATCTCTTCGCCTCTCTCCCGATCTCTTCGTCCTCGTCCTCGTCGCTGCTAGGCCGTTGTCTCTGTCCTTCACCGCCAGCGCTTGCTCCGCCTCCACGCCCACCTCTTTCGACATTTTTGGCCTTTTTAGGGTTTCAGTGAGCTGTTGTTGTGAGAGAGAGGGGGGATTTATGGATAAGGGGAGTACTGGAGTCAAGGGGAAGAATCTTCTAGAGGAGAGAAGGGATTGGTGAAGATCTGGCCGTTGATTTTGTGAGGTGGACAGTGGATGAGGTGGATTAGTAAAAATTACACATATTATAAAATAATAATATAGAGAACTTAATGATTCGTTGAAGTTTTGAAGAATGCTTTGAACTTTTGAGCTCATACAGCCTCCTTGGGCCTAGCCCTCCATCAAATCAATCCCAAGTCACTTCTTTTTTATGAACCGTCACTTCTCTGCCAATTCATTATGAATACTCACTTCATATTTGCTTACATGTCAGCCCAAAAATCCTAAGCCCGGTCCACAATCAGAGACTTCTTATTTGCTTTTTTACTTTATAAATTTTTCTATATATAATAATATTTTTTTAAAAATCTTTTATCTAATCTGTATATAATAATAATATTAAAAAATCTAGCCATGTCGTCGTGTCCTATTTTTTTGGGTTTTGTCGTGTCCGTGTCGCCGTGTTCGTGTCTGTGCTTCATAGCTGATATGGACGGCCATGAGTTATGTATCATTACTTTGCTGAAAGGAAACTTGAGGAATGCTTGTGTATTTAAGTATAATCTTCATGGGGAGCGTGTTGATAGCAAAATGGGGAAATTTTTACAAATAATTGAAGGTTGTTTTGCAATGTTTTAAAAAGTGGTCTGGGCGCCATCCTAGGCACCGCCTAGGCCTAAGCGGTAATTAGGCAGCAGACCTAGGTCTTATGAGTGCCTAGGGGAGCATAGGCGGCTTAGGCGGATTGCACCGCTCATGTCATGGTTGTGATTTCCTCTACTACTGCCCCCATGTTCTCCAACCTCCTTTGGCCTCCTCCATCGATTCAAAGCACCTCCTCCACTGACTCTGACCTTTAGCAAAACCTCCACATCTAGTTAAACAAAAAAAAGGAATCTGCCTAGGCTCTAGGCTGTGGGTTGGCGCCTAACGTTTTCTGTAATATTGTTGTTTTGCAATAACATGCACAAAACTTCTTTGTGTGTAACGAGCCAACTATATGCATTGTATGATATTACTGTAGTTCCTTGATCTTTAATGCCTTTTGTCATCTACCTTTTTTAATAATCGTTTGAGGTTTGGTAATTTGTAAAGAAAAACGATCTTCTTTTCAAAATTATTAATACACTTGTGCACCTTTTGCTCTTTTTGCATGTAGATGTTGACATATTGTATAATTTAGACATTGTTAACATTGTGCTTTGTTATCTCGCTCCATAAATTTATAATCTGATATGAAAATAGAAGTTATCTTTCATTGTGTGAGGACTTTTTGCGACATCAGAAAAGATTCTTGAAGGGATGATTTACGATCTATACAATTTGATGGCTTATCAACGACTTTGTATCAGACATTCAGGATTATATACTATTTCTGTGAAATTCTTGCCTTGCTACTTTAAATTGATATTTTCTCAGGCTAGTGGCTTGTGGCTCTTTCTGTATATTGTAATATGATGATGATCTTTGATCTCAGTATGTTAGTAGTTGGTTGTTGGATTTTACTTCCAAGTAAATTTCAACATCCTTTTTAATGTATGCATGACTAGTATCTCCTCTTATAATGGTTGAATAGATTAACAGTATCTGGATATTTTAATTGATGCAGATAGGTCTCTCGGCATCAACTATTGCCTCTAGTTTTGGAAAGACAATTTCAGAAACCAAGGAGCTGTCTGACTACAGGCCTGAGGATATTTCTCTATCCCTCTTGCGGATGATTTCATACAACATTGGGCAGGTTAGTCTCCCTAGTCAGTACAATAATTCTTTTTTGCTTGAGGCACATATAAGTGGTGAAACTCCTATCCATCCATGAAAGTGACATGTTTAATTGCATATTTTTTCTGTTTATATCTGAAATTTCTGGTAATTACTTGCTTTTGAGAGAGTTGTCTAATTATGTGGATTGCTCTACCTTATGCAACATTTACATTTACTTTGGTACTTCTAGTATTTTTCTAGATACTTATCTTTATGATATTCTGAAACAACAAACCATGTACCTATTTGTTATCAAGGAGGATTGGCTCAGATGCTCCGCAATCTTAGACCAATGTAATGAAAAGTGCTCATTGTGTACTGTTCATCTTCCAGCTATCTAAACAAAGTAATAAACTAGTTGACCATACTGAAGACTAACTAGCATTGTACATCAACATAGTATTTACGTCTGCTGTTCGCTCCTTCTGACTAAAGAAAAGCTAACTGGACGTTCACATTTCCCTTCTATCACACCAAAATATTTTGAACTGTCTAGTGAGTCTCATTACAAGTTCAAACTAGATGTTAGTTCTTTGGTGATGCAATGGTGTCAGTCTTGTTTAAATGGGCCATGGTCCAAAGTAGTTGTAAAACTTTGGTCTTTCTTCCCCTTTATTTTTGTATCTGCTCTTGTTGTTTGGACTTGGGATAAATGCTTTGTTGTTATTGTTGTTGTTGTAGCTCTTGTTGTTTGGAGCCTTAGTTAGGAAGAATAGCTTTTTATAAGTTGAGATGAATATGCGCTTGTCCTTTGATCTATTCTTCTATGTATATGTATATGTATATGTATGTATATGTGTGTGTGTATTAGGAATAATGATGGCACATTAATGACTTTGACTTAGTTTATATTGTCTTGTACCTTCGCATATCTCTTATTCAGCTTATATATGTAGATCTCGTATTTAAATGCACTTCGCTATGGACTCAAAAGAATCTTTTTTGGAGGATTTTTCATTCGAGGCCATGCTTACACAATGGATACCATATCCTTCGCTGTGCACTTCTGGTAAGCATCATAAAAATTTGAGCTTTTTAAAGCTTTCCATAAAATTTTCTTCTTTGTTTCTTACCAAGCTTTCTGGGCAAGAGATGAAGTTTTTGGTATTAGCATAAAGGAGATATTAGCTTTCCTTAATGTGCTTATTTGCTTTTGTGATTTAGTTCTAAAGAATCAAATGAGAATGGTTCTACTATTTTATATCGCAAATTAATTTAACTGTTCTTGAATGCTATATTGTTTTAAGGTCAAAAGGACAGGCACAGGCCATGTTTTTGCGCCACGAGGGATTTTTAGGAGCTATTGGTGCCTTTATGAGTTATGAAAAACATGGACTCGATGACTTGATGGCGCACCAGTTCGTTGAACGATTTCCTATGGGGGCTCCTTATGTTGGGGGAAAGATTCATGGTCCTCCTCTTGGTGATTTGAATGAGAAGGTAAGATTATCACATTCCTACATATACATCGGTGATTTTACTATTTATCCTCGTTGGTTGCTTTTATTTTGTATTTATCCTAAAAATTCAAGTTTGTCAAGTTATAAAATCAAATCTATAATCATTCCTAATGATTGACTATGTTACCAGTTTACCCTTCTAAAGTTAATGCATGTTTCATAATGAGGTTACTCAGACTTTAATGCTTCTAAATGTGCACAAATCTTATGCTTATTTGTACAGAATGTCATGGCTTTTTATTGGAGTATTCATAAGAACGAAAATTTACTTACATGCAGATTTCATGGATGGAGAAGTTCATCCAGAAGGGTACTGAGATTACAGCTCCTGTTCCAATGGCTCCCCCAGGCACTACTGGCGTAGGAGGTTTTGAACGGCCGTCTTCCAAAGGTGATACTTTGCGTTCAGATGCAAGCGCTGAATTAAATATTGGGGTTCTCCATCTAGTACCTTCATTGGAGGTGTTTCCATTGTTGGCAGACCCTAAAACGTAAGCTTCCATAATCTGCTATTTTAGTGGTTTTAAGTAGATTATAATTTATTTCTTTTGTGATAAAAGTGAAGTCAAATCAAATGTTTGATCTTTTATTATCAACTGTCCTGTTTATAGTGGACAGTGATGTACCCGTTTTCTATTCGAGTTTTGAATTTGTAAGCAGTTGCAGGTTCTGCCAGTGCTGTTGTAAAATGTACTTGCTCTGATATTAGACATCTTGATCTGTTTACTTGAGCAAGTTGATTCCAAAATGAATGAAACGATTTCTTTTGCAGGTATGAACCAAACACTATTGATCTCTCAGACCATGGTGAGCTAGAGTAAGTTATATTTCTAAGATTTTTTTTTTCCATCTTCCTCTTTGGCCACATCACCATCATAGTTATCTATGACTCTATGTTGTACATTGCTGCAGGTATTGGTTTACAGTGCTATCAGAACATCTGCCTGATCTTGTTGATAAGGTATACTGGGAGTTTTTATCCTCGGAATACTTATTTTTCGTCTTTTGATAAGTCTGTAGTTACTTGATTATTGGAGATCCATTTCATAAGTGCAAGTAATTTTATATTTTGTTGCCTTGTCTTTGTCAACTGAAATTTTTGGGACAATCGCGTTTGTACTCTTTTTCATACTTTATGTGAAGCTATAATGGTTTCAAGAGAAGATCTCTCTTTTTCTCCTTTTATTGTTTCTGTTCTTACTCTTGCATAAAATTGAGAAGAAAAGGGCTGAACATCTTTGTGCTCTTTTGTTCTATCAGAGTTTCTATGTTGTACACCTTTTTTTTCCTTTTTTTTTTTAATTCCTGTTTTACTGTCTCCTGTGTTCTATCAGAGTTTCACTCCATTTTTTTGGATTCCTGTTTTACTGTCTCTTGCCATGCCAATTCCATTCCCAATTATGAGGTTACACAAAAAAAGGAAAAAAACCATTGGCTCCCAACTTCCCAAAAGGGCAAATTTTTATGACAATAAAATTAGAAAACAAAGAACAGGAAGAGAGTAATGATGTTTTGAGAAAAGTAAAATAAAATTAGCTGGGTCAAATTTTGGCTTTTACCTTAATGTAAGATTTTTGAAAATATTCTGCATAATATGAATGTTTAAACACTTGATTCCAGAATAACAGATTTCTAAATAACCCATGCTACCGTAACTTGTTCTCCTCGAAGAACCCAAATTTGATTCTGATCAATGGTCAGATACACCTGTCTATCAGTCCAGGGATGTACCTTAAGTATGAATATGCATTTTTAGCAACACTCGTTGTCTTTCATCTTTGCCGACACTTTTCCTAGTCTATGTAAATTGGGTGCAATGGTCCCTTTCTTGACTGCTGGACTCACTCTGTTCCGCACTATTCCTGCTTTATCGCGAACTGTATTTGTTATGTTTCCTGTGTTTCTTTCACTAAAAAGTCTTGGATGACTAAGCGGGTTTCTGAATTAATTTGTTTAGAAGGAAGCCAGGAAACATGTTTTCTAGATTTAAAATAGTGCTATACCCACTGTATTTTATTTAGTTTTTAACTTTTCTTTTTATCATACTCAATTTTGTTTTTTCAGTAACAAAAGAAATCCATGATGTACTGACTTCCAGCCTTCCAGGTCCTACTTTTATATCTTGTAATGTAACTAGACCGCATTTCATATCTTCTCATTTTCTAACTAGAAATGATGTATCATCGAGCTGCTTGATATGTAGTAACGTAAATTTCCACTTTCTCCACCAATATCAACGGAGATTGGGAGCTTAATTTATTTCCATCCTATGGCAGGCAGTGGCAAGTGAAGGTGGAACTGATGATGCTAAAAGAAGGGGAGATGCATTTGCTCGTGCTTTCTCAGCTCACTTGGCAAGGTTAGTCATGCTCCTGCTGTACGCAGTTTGACTGTGATGTGAATATGAACTTCATTTACTACTTCTGCATCGTCATCATCTTCTTCATGCATCCAGTTATTGTCACCTTTTTAAATTATCTTATGCACATGTAAGCTTGATTAATAACTTCTGCAAATGTTTTTGATGCTTTTGAACAAGAAATGTTTATGGTATTACTTAACTTCCTAGTAGTCCACATAAGTTGGAGAATAATGTATAATCTCAGTCAGTAAACTCACTTATCCAATATCAACTGTTTTTTATAGGTTAATGGAAGAACCTGCGGCATATGGGAAATTAGGCTTGGCCAACCTATTGGAGCTAAGGGAAGAATGTCTTCGAGAGTTTAATTTTACAGATGCATATATCACTATCAAACAGAGGTAAAACATGATATACACCAGTCAGTATCAAATTTTGCAGATGATTTAGTTGATAGGTTCTGACATCCTGTTTATTTTCTATCATTTTAGCTCTTTTGCCTTGAATATTTAATAAATATGTGACCATGCTACAATTCAAAATGCCTTTTATTTAAGTACGAATTTAAGCATATTAACCATAGACGAGTTTCTCAAAGTTTAGACTTGCGAGATACTTTGACTGATAGAACTAACTCAATATGGTATACAGTGCATCATGGTTTAAGAATATGAAATGCACCATTATGGGACAATAGATAATCTTTATGATTTTTTTTTATGTTTAGAGGCTTTTCCAATGTAATTGTTTAAATATTTCTGTAAGAAAGTCTCATTTCAATTGACATGTTAATTTCAGCTGACCTATGCTTTTTATACTTTCCATTTTGTCCTGATGTACTAGTTGCTGATGGCTTTACTATAAACCTTAGGCTTCTATGTCGTGGACGGCATATAAAACTTGGAAGGTCCCAGCAGTGTCTCCTCGTGTGAAAGCCCACATGTGCCGTTTGACACTGAGAAGTGACCACAAGAGGAAATAAAGGATACACATATAAGGACTTGAACCTAGAATCTTTCTTTTTTTTTCCACTCTCAGTACTCTGAATTATTAACCACTCTTTGAAAGTTCAAGCTGTTTAGGTAGAAAATTCCAAATGCTTAGAATCAGGAGTACTTTCGAGCTTTTATGAACACATTAAATGTTCTACTGTTGTCCAATAAAGCAATTCACTTCACAGAAAAAACTGAATGTTCTATTTCGTCTTGGAAACAGAAGTGGGTCCTAATGTCTACACACAGACATACATATATATACATTTTATGTACAGGCATACTGAGTTCTTTTTCTGTGGCTTAGGGAGAACGAGGCATCTCTTGCTGTTTTACCTGACCTTCTTATGGAGCTTGACAGTATGAATGAGGTACAATGGTGATCTTCATTATAGATCATTCTTATACACCACATACAGTGAATCTACGTCAAAAATAATATTTTGAAAATTTAATTTCTTGTTGCAAGTTATAGAACCAGGCCTGTAACGTGAGCATCTATTGAGGATGAAAATTTTTGAGTTAGCTGTTTCTCCTTGGGACAGTGTTTAGAAAAAACTAGTGGACAAGAATTCACAGCAGCATATCGCCTACTGGTGAATGATAATTACACAGCAAATTTGAAGGAGAAAATATACTTGATATGGATGTTTACATATTTTGTAGGAGAGGAGACTTCTCACTCTTATTGAAGGTGTTCTAGCTGCAAACATTTTTGATTGGGGATCTCGTGCTTGTGTGGACCTTTATCACAAGGGGACAATTATTGAAATTTATCGCATGAGTCGCAAGAAGATGCAGCGTCCTTGGCGGGTACATTAATAATTGAATCATGATGCCAACAAAACAATTTATGATATTTATTTTAATTTGTATATAGTTCTCTCTGGTTGCATTCTTACCTTGCTGCAGTCACTAATTGAAAATGTTCTGTTATTTTAGACAGATGATTTTGATTTATTCAAAAAAAGAATGCTTGGTTCTGGGGATCAGAATGTACAACCATATAAAAGAGCATTGCTGTTTGTTGATAACTCTGGTGCCGATATTGTTCTTGGCATGCTTCCTTTGGCTCGTGAACTACTACGTCGTGGAACTGAGGTTGGAATATAGACCTTTTTCTATTTTTTATTTTTTATGTCTACATGTAATAGTGAATGATTTTGCATGTGCTTAAAGTACTCTCCAGTGAAACAGGTTTCTTCACCTTACATATTGACCTTCTAAGAAATATAGCATGCCTATCTCTTCTTCATGTTCTCGTTTATCTCTTTTCAAATTAGGTACCAAGCTTTAGCATTAACTTTATAGCTGAATATTTGGTGAATCTTCCCATGAAGTCAAGTGCTACATAGCACCGTGGCAGATATCATTTTGATGGGGAAAGTTTTTGAAAGATTTT